>NW_028288740.1:600000-900000 GCF_059628265.1 Tinamus guttatus
GTTGCAGGGCTGCATCCCAAGGGGGAGGGATTTGGGGTGTCAGGTAGGCTGGGATAATGGCTATGAGGGGCCCGTAGGATGGGTGCTCGGAGGTGAAAGCACCTGGGCCTTAGTGGGACTCCTCTGGCTGCTGCGTTATGTGCAGGTGTAAGGTGCTGCTCTGGGTTCTGAACAGTGCAGAAACTGGCAGAATTTGAATCATAATCACAGAGAGATAAGCACAAGCATGGCTTGCTTTAAACGCTTATACTGAAACATGCAAAACTCTCTATATTAGGACTAAGGGCTAAATGTCACCAATTCCAAAATGCACAGTATTTTTAAGTGGAAAGGCCAGCAAATTCAGCCCCTTACCCAGGAGCTTTTCAGACTCCTCAGAACACTTTGCAGAAAGGTAAACACAAGGGCAAAACCAGAACGCTTTGCAGAAAGGCAGCGACTTGGCGTCCCCAAGGGCCCTGTGTGTCCCAGCAGCTGCCGCCTGCCCATGTGGCCTGTGAGGGGATCCCTGGCCGCAGGTTCCCGAGGTGCCCGTGGTGCTGGTGTCAGGCGGCTGCTCGCGGTGCTCGGGGCGACCCGCGCGTCGCGTGGCCTCACGGGCGCTGGGAGTCTGAGGAACCCGCCCGCGCGGCCTCCTTGAGCCAACGGGGCCGCAGAGGCGGCCTGGCCTGGCCCAGCCTGTCCTGCTGCGGCACCTCGGCCTACCCTGGCCACCTGGCAGCGACAGCGCTCCCTCCGAGCAGGCATGAAACCACGCGGCCTTGCTCAGAGCAGGCGTGAAACCACGCGGCCTTGCTCAGAGCAGGCACTAAAGCAGCCACAGAGCCTTCCCAAGAAGGAGCTTCGGGCACTGCAGCGGGGAGAGTCATCAGGTTGTTACTGCTTCACCTCTCTTAGAAACATCAGCATCAACATTTTGGGTTCAAAATGCTAAGGAAAAGAAAATCATGTTTAATGTTTTTGATTTAAAATGTCCATTATGGCTGTACATTGTGCTAGGATTCTCCTTTGTTACCACAGTGAAATTTAATCAGACTTCTAAAAGGATCTTTACAGCAGTCACGTTCTTGTTTGTTTGTTTTTTCAGATTAGCTGATAGGTCAGTAAGATCTTTCAGAAGTTTCTGTTAAGCTGTTCTTAGCTTCATCTGATTTAAGAAAAAATGATTAAATTTTACTGATAAACTAAGGAGACTTGATTTTTTTCTAGATGCTGTTTCTATAAAAGGCCTAATATGCTGTTCTCATTCTTGAGTAATAATGTTCCTGTTTTGCTTGTTCCGTGCTTGTCCTTATGTTAAATGTTCATGCTTGAGCCTCTGCGGTGTATGCTTTGTGTTGCTTTGAGTAAAGTATTACGCCAGTCACTTATTTTAAAAGCAAGAAACAGGACTTTTATTCTTGCTTCCTCTAGAAACAGACCTACACTTTGCATTGGTACAAAAACAAATCCAAAAAAGTTGAGGACAGCCTTGACGGGGCTCCTGAAAGGGGCAGGAAAGGTAGAAGGAACCAGAGGCTGTGCTGGAGAAGAGGCAAGAAGCACAAGGAGCAACTTGCATTCTTGGCTACCTTAATATCTCTTGCAAACAAACCTTTCAGCACTCACAAATGTGCCGATAAATAAAAAGGGGAAGAGGAAAGGGCAGGAAGGGAGCGTGGAAACTCGTTGCTGATGCTGGGGCATCTGTGAGGGCTTCTCCAAATGGACCTGTTTATTACATCTCAGTGGGTGACTTGCATCGCTGTAGCTGTGAAGGCGGTTCATGGTTCATATCCCTTCTGGGGCCTGTGCAGCCCTTTGACGAGGGCAAGGGATGGCCCTGGCACCTCAGTTAGTTACTGCCGCCAGAGTGTAAGCTGCTCTTGGAACAGGGGACTAGATCTGCTTGCTGTGCGGGTAGGAGGTGCTGTATCCCATATCTACCTGTATCTTTAAAAATAAATAATGGATTAGGAGCATTTTCCAAAAGAACCAATAAAAAACAATGAAGTAGAAGAAATCTATTATGTCAAGCTGAAGGGAGAAAAAAAAAAAAAAAAAAAAGTTGTATGGTCATCTTTCGGCCTGCACCTTTAGGCTGACAGTGAAACGGGTGTTCTGTATTTCTAGTCATTTCTTGACATGACTCTGGCCTAGCAGCGTATTCCTCAGTAAAACATGACTCTCCAAATGCTCCTCATGTCACTTAGCTAGTGGACGTCCCAAGCCCAGCATAGGCCGCGGGAGTGACTTGCTGTGGGAGATGGAAGCTGGAGCTGGCAAAGCTGCCACTGCGGCAGAAGGGAAGGAGGAAGGAAAAGGGAAGGGAGTGAGAGCCCTGCTGCCCGCCTGGCGCGTGCACACTCTCCTCTAGGAGAGGAAAGAACGGGACTAGTTCAGCCACTGCTGCGCAAATCACAGGGGCATGGGAGGAGTGTCTTTCAGTTCAGGTTTGGGGATCTAGGTGGAAGTAGTGGGAGAATTACCCCTGCGCAGAGCTTGTCCCCGACGCGCCGCCGTGAGTCGCACTCACGTGCACATTTGGGATAAGGAGCCACCCGGCAGCGCTGTGGGGAGGCTCCGCTGCCCCTGCGGCCCTGCTCGCCCATGAGCCGCTTCGGCAGGCGCCTGAGGAGGGCCTGAGAGCTGCAGCGACCCCCGCGCTTGCTCCCACAGGGACCTGGCAGAGGCTCCTGGGCAGCCGAATTGGGACACACGGATGGGACGGGGTGGCACGGGGGTCGCTGCTTGAGGCCATGGTCACCCCCCAGGGCATGTGGGCGCTGCCTGCCCCGTGCAACAGGCACGAGAGGCACCGGCTCCAGCTGGAGCCGGGTCTGCCAGGGCCACCACGCGGGCTCCAGGCCGCGCATGGGCCCTGCTGCGTAGCAGCACGGAGGGCCTTGCAGCAGCTTCCACGTAGTAAAAACTTGTCCTGGAAAAGCTATTTCTGGCGTGGCTGCGATCTCTGCGCATAAAGGAACTTTTTCTTGTTTCTCCCTGAGAAATACAAGCAAGGACCTGCTGGTTTGGTCTACGCCCAGGTATGGGCGAGTTTTCTGCGGTGTCCACGTGTCCGTCCCTAACTTCCAGCTGCTTGTAGCTACGGACACACTGTCCTCAGTACACAATGGCAATTACAGGCATGGGTGCCAGAGGTTCCTTATAAGAAACATGTTATTATTTCATTAAATACTGCTGATGAGGTGATTAAAAAGCTTCAGCATTTACTCCTCCTATTGGCAAACGTCACTATTTACTCAAGTAACAAATTTCTGCACTTTAAATTATAATAAACTTTATGTTTTAAATAACATAGGTCCTGCTCCCCCTGCTGAAGCAGCTTCTGAGGTTACACCTACTACTTTTTATAAAGCTTTTTGCTGCACATGCATTGCAGGAGCCGCCGGCATCGCTCTCCCTTCAAGTAGGTCCCACTGCGACGCTCCCTTGGGGCAGGGGAGGGAATAAGGAGACAACCACATCCAGGGGAGCTGCAGCCTTGTTGTACGGGTATATTCCATGTTTGGGTGGTTTTACATTTATGTAGTTTACATTTTGCTTGACCCATAAATAACAGTTGCAAGATTAAAAGGGCCATAGTTCAGAGAGTATTTACATAGCCCCACCATGCATACAGAGCTTTTAATACCTAGGAGACAAAATTAAGATGTTTTACACGAAACATTTTAAAACATTTTTATACTTAAAACCCCTGACTAAAATACAAGTGATATTTCATCCATAATGCTGCTGTTAAACCCCTAACCAATCTAGCTTGATCGTGTAGCAAACTTTTTTTCAAATTCAGGGATATAAAAATACTTGACTTTTAAAATTTTAACTGTACAATATGTACATTAGTATTTGCACCGTTAAATTATGAATACACTTTAGCCTATGAAATACTACATTATAAATACCGATGTTTTCCATTTAGGATTGCAGCTAATTAATACATTCTAAAACCTGGACAATGCGTTTCAGATTCGGAGCCTCATCCCGTAAGTCCTTGGGCGAACGTGGGCGGCAGAGGCGGCTTCACGGAGGGCGGCGGCGCCGCAGGCCTCGGCGGAGGCTCCCGCGCACGTCCGCGGCCCCGGCCCTGCCAACATGCGGCAGGAGGACGAGGAGAGGACGCAGGAGGCATCGCTGCCCCGCGGGGGCTGTTACTGCTGGACTTGGAGCCATCACAGCTAACTTGGTTCAATTCTAAAAGCACTGAATGAGTGTCTCCTTGAGCCGGCAAAGCCCTTGCCCTACCCTGGGCTCGAAATCTTAAAAGGGAAGGGAAACTGTGAAAATCCCAAGTCACTTACTGCTGCTTTAGGATATACCAGGGCCTCGAGCACTTCAACCACCATCTCTGACTGCTGCCTCCTCAGGAGAGGATCGTTTTGGATTTTCCCAAAGTAAGTTCCAGTTCCTGTAGAGAAACTGTGAGGAGGAAGAGGGACTTCACAAAGGGAGAAGAGGCGCAGGGCAGAGCCCTCGGTCTTATGGTGAGAAAAGGACAGTCAAAGACCCCTGGGTGGGTGAAGCGAGAGGCAGAGAGGACAGACAGTTTTATTTATTGATCTTTGTGTATCTCTCCTGTCAGATTAGCTCAAGAGAGGTGAACAGCGAGCACAGAGCAAGTGTCTACAAAATGTCTGTGTCAAGAGCTGCCACCGTGTACTGCACTGAAGAATTCGGACAGCTGAAACGCAATATTAGAAACCTAGCAGTATCTGAGCAGATCATCATTTGGCAGAGTGACATTTCTTACTGATATTTTTAACAATGTAAACTCTGGTGGGGTTATAATTTACACTGGCAAAGCATTAAGAACCTTAGCAACTTGCCTAAGTACAATTATTAATATAAAAAGACGTGGTTCAGACTGTAGCTACAGAATTGCCTGGTCTTCCCAACAGTTAAAATGAATTAAGAAATTATGCAATTTTTCCCTTTGTGTCCCCTCTTCTTCTTTGATTTGGTTGTCCTTTGTCCAATCTGAGAACTAGATAACGCAGTAGTTGGACTAGAAAGGTCATCTGTGTAGTATGGATATCTCAGTGACCGTGGCTGTGGAATGGGCTGTCCTAAGAAATATCCTTCCTCTTCAGAATCAGATGACGAGGATGAAGTCGAGCACCAAGAGTCATCTTCGTCACCATATAATCCATAAAATCTGTCAACCATTCGATTTCGCAGTGCATAATCAGAAGCGGTATGGGCATACTGACCATACAGCTCCCCATTCTGAATGTATGCCTGAATCTCACGGGAGCTTTTATTTTGAATGAATTTTTCATGATCCCGAGGAGAGTAGAAACGAAACCTTTCCTTTGGAGAACACCTTCTCTCTGCGGCCAAGTTAAGTGCGTTATCGGAGCGAGATTTCCTGCTTCTTCTGCGATGATGATGAGGCCGACTTCCACGCTCTTCAAAATGATAAACCCGCCTCCGAGTCCTCTCACTCATTGGGGGTTGCCTAATTTCCACGTTCTCGTAACTGCCATTATCAATAACATCATCTGAAAACTTCACTTGCTGCGGTCGGGACTGGGATTTGGATCTCCTCAGCACGGGCAGGTGCACTGGCTTCTCCTCTGGCAGCGCCTTCTCCTGGCACAGCTCTGAGCTCAGGCTCTTCAAGGACTCCGTGCTGCGGTGGAGCATCGAGGAGTTCAGCGTGCCCATGTTGCTCATCTTCTCGCAGTCCTCACCCTCCAGCTCCTGAAAGGTCTGCAAGGAGTAGAGAGACGGCCGGGACTTGCTCTCCCCGTCCAGCGAAGCCCCTGTGGTGGCAGGAGGAAGCAGAACACCAGAGTGAGCAGCGAATCAGAGAGAGAAGCACTGAAATGAACTAGTAGACTAAAATAATAGAAATGTCTTTCCGCTACGACAGGCCTTATTACTGATTTAGAGCTATTCGTAGTGGATTAGCTGCAAGGAAGAATAAGCGGTAGTGGGTTTTGTTTTGTGTTAATTACAAAGAGGCCTTATAGTAATCCAAAAATGTTTTTACTTGACTTAAAGTATTTGCTCTGATTGATAGCCAAAGAACGAGCTAACTGTAGGGACATCAAGTGGCGAAGAAGCTAAACGAGTGTAAAACATTTAAGCTGCTCTAATAGACACAAAAACATGCTTCTAAGAGGCAGCATTATTTTAATATATTCCACAATCCTTGCTTGCCATTTTTAAGGCTAAAATATCTCATGATTCTAGTAATGCCACATTCTATATTCCAGCCATTTCCAGTGTTTCTGGAGGAGGAGAGACCAGGGAGGCACACACTGAAGTGCGCACTGCGTGTTTGACTTTTATCCTTGTGGCTAATTTCAATCAAGTTTGACGAGAGGTTCACACAAGTGGATTGTCAGTGTCTCTCTAGTCAAAGGGCAGAGCTAATCTCCTAAGGCTCTCTCCTATGGCTGGGAGGCTACCATCGACTCAGATTTTCTGCCTAGTTTTTACAGGTAAACCAGGCAGTTACCTGAAGCCTTTTGTAAAGTGCCTTTAATATTATTCTAGTATGTGATGCAACTTTTTGTATTTAACTTATCAAACTGATAAACAAAAGCATAAACAATTTTTAACTTACTTGTGGTAGTTTGTATATCTAACATAGCACAAGACCATTCTTTTCTGCTTAACATTATGGGGGGCTCATTATAAGCAATGGAAAGAGCTAGACTGTCCTAATTTAAATAGCAGAATTTATTTTGTAGTACAATATGTGCTTGATAAAAGCTATCACTTCTTCATTAATAGACACTGCTCGCTACTAAGACCTTTTAAAAATTACAAATACAAGAAACCTGAATTCAATACATCCCACCATGCTTTTCTGACCTCTATCAACACCGCTTGATTTTCCCGTTACCTGTTATGTTAGACAAAGCCAAAGAATCCATTGAGTCCCGGACACTTTGTTCTTGCTGCTTCAGGTCAGACAGACACTCCAGGGAGCCCTCGTACCACGCCGGCTGGTCATGCACATACCCAGCAGCCCCAGGCTCCATGTCCAGCTCCTGGATTTTCCTGCTGCTGCCAGGGCCCGGGTGGCTGCCGTAGGCAGAGTCGCCCAAGCCATCCTGCGACTGGGCCCAGTACATGTCAGACTGGTACTTTTTACTTGCTAGGCTGGGGTTATTTTTTTTCAAGTCCAGCTTGCTCTTGACCATGCTGTCAGAAATCCAGTGCTCGCCTGCCCGAACGTCCGCTTCGGCAGGCTGCTGGAAGAGGCTTTTATCCCCAAACTTGAGGAGCAGTTGGGTCATGTAGTCTTCATGCTCAGCCCATTCTTCAGGGTCTTCAGGCATTTCTTGCTCTACCCTTCCTTTCCAGAAGTCTTCGTTAGCGAAGCCTGCCCCTTGCCTTGAAAGACTCAAGTCATCCAGCTTACGAGAGAGAGTGTCCTCTGCATTGCTTGAAAGACCAGGAAATTTGTAATTGAGAGCAGGTGACAAAAGCAGGGACTGGCGGCACTGGTCGGCCGAGCGGCTGCTCTTTCCCATCCGGACGCTCCTCCTGGAGTCTCTGGATCGGGCAGACTGAAAGGCAGAATCGGACGAGTCGGAGGCATGAACATCTTCTCCCAGGCTGCAGGTTTTTGAGCAATAAATCTGCCCTTGCTTCGGAAGGAAGGGGCAGCCAAGCAAGGAGGTCTTGCACTGAGCACAGGAGAAGCAGGTCTCCGTGGCGTGCCAGTGCTGCCCGTCGTAGGTCATCTGAGCGTGGTCAACTCCTAGAAAGGGGGAGAAGGCAACACGTTGGTTCTCTAAAGAAACTACTTGTACAACCCAAGACTTTTGAAATGTGAAATCGGCTTATAAATTGGCTCTCATTTGATTTTTACGTTACAAAATGCCTAAGAAGGGCCTCTTTACCGATGTGCTCCCCACAGGTCTCGCAGTATTCTGCGTAGAGAGATTCGAAGCAGTTACAGCAGAAGGGCCTCCCGTCCTTCATGATGTAGCGCTGCCCGCCCAGGATGGTTTCACACTCCAGGCAGCAGAAGTGCTTCATGTGCCAGTGGCGACCCTCCGCTTCTGTGCATTCATCAGCAAAAATGATCTGCAAAACCATAAAAGAAAACTTTTTGTTAGGTGACCTAAACCTCAATTCAGGACACAGAACAAGTACAATATCCATTCTGAATAGTTAACGGACCAAATAATTAATTCAGTTTTATTTTAGCTGCATTGTGAATACAAAGAGACAAAAACCTTTTGTTGTACTCTAATCTCTTATAAAAAAAAGAAAGAAAAATGATACTTTTTAAAGAACATGAGAACTTGAACAATTGAAAAGCTTGCAGTTATGAGAGCATCCTGGCATATTTGTACAGATCCTTTTTCTAATTCAGTGTACAAAATTCAATTATAGCTACGAGCAATTATGTGTTTTCTAAATACAATCACATTGCTTGTGGTATTAAGAAATGAAGCAACCTTCAGCTTCAAACATAGCTTTCAAACATATCTCTGCACCAGACTCTTTCTTGTAAAAGGGGATTCATGAGAAGCCAGTCACTGCCCAAGCAGGCAGTGCGGTTTGTCAGTTAAGCAATAATAGATTTGTGGACTGACATGACATGTAAGTTACTTACCTCATCACATGCTGAACACCGAGGTTTAAGAAGTTCAGCATGGTGCCTGCCACAGTGAATTTTTCCATCTTGGTAGAAGTAGATTAGGTCAACAAGAAGCTCGTTACACGTGTAGCACACGAAGCACGAGGGGTGCCAGCACACACCAGGCCCGGCTCTCGAGGCAAAGACGGCGACTTCCCCACCGTTTACCTTGGTGCCGCACTAGGAGCAAAGCCAGAAGGAGAACTCACTTCCCACCCCAGGCCACCAGCCTCGGGCACACGCTTACGCCATGTTCCAAGCACCAGACCCAGTAAACAGCTCTTATGCCAAAGTTTGGTCGAAAGGAAAAGAAAAATGCTTAATTCTTAATCTTGGAACAGACAAATTCTGTGCATCAACAAACCTTTTACGAATAGAAGTTTATTTTATACACAGAAATAATTTTACATGTATGCCTGATTTTCATATGTGTTTTTTTAATAAGAATCAACAGCAGCTTTTTTTGGTAGGAAATACATCACATATTCAGTACATTCCTAATTATGTTTTGTTTTGCACTACCTTCGTTATATTTATGTGCAGCTTTAAGAATATTCTAATTTTCTTTTCAGAGCTCAAACATAAACCTACTTTTAATATCAAGATATTGAAGTCTTAAATTATTCACCCAGTCAGTTCGCCTGGGGCACTAGTAGCACGTTACCTGCTCGCACACCGCGTGCATCACAGCTCTGGAGAGCAGTTTGATCGTGCCTCTGCCAAGGGCCTCCTTCTTGCGCTGAGAACTGAACATCTGCAGCTCCTTCTTTTCTTCTTCACTTAAAGACTGGCAGTATCTCACCTGCCACAAAAAAAAAAAAAAAAGAACATACTTTAGATAATAAGATTTTTAAATTATATGCATTACATACATATTATATATGCATATATATGTGCATATATACTTATATAACATATATTACATATATATATAAAATAACTAAGCAAACATATGCAAGACATTAGGCATGCTGGCAATCATTATTAAACTTTTCCAGCTTGTCTTCTCTGCAGTCTTTATTTTTAGTTAGTATAGTATAATACAAGCCTTGTAGAGAGAGATATCTTGCATTTGAAAAAAATACATACCAAATGAAAAAGCAGTCCAGGCAGAAAATAGTATTTTAAAGAGGCATCCAAAAACCCTTGCTACACTAAAGTAGTTGAATGAAGCTAAAATCAATCACAGCCACAACAGTCATTTGGATTTATGGCTAAATGCCCACAATCAAACTCAGTAGTGCAGTACACACAAGATCTCAAAGTACTGACCCCCCCCCGCCTTCCTGCCCGCCCCCACCACAAAGAGTTTGTTTGTTATTTCCACTTCTCCCCCAGATTACGCCGCATATCTGAGGTGCGAGGCGTTTACTACCACAAAGCATCCTTTCTGTGCACTACAATGCAATCCCAGGAATTTGAGGTTCCTGGTAATTGGTGGGTGGCTGCAAACACTATAAAACCGACTTGTGTGAAGTTTATTGCACCGACACCAACCTTCCCAACAGGCAAAGGCAGTGTCCTTCCAGACAGCTCTTATCTAGTGCAGCCAAACAAAGGAGGCAGTGTCCGCACCACGGGGCTTCAGGGGCTGGATGCCCTGGCAAGCGGCAATTTGGGCTTGTCATAAATGCACGGGTAGGTAATCCTCAGGTAAAAGAGGCAGGCAGCACCGTTCCTCTGTAAGCTCCATACTTACCTCATTATCGTGCGGTGGCAGCTGATAGAGCAGCTGTTTAATTCGGTGTTTCTCTCCAGGGCTGTTAATGTAAGGGACCTTGTCCTCTGGCAGGCAGGCAAAATAGAGCTGGACCTGAATAGGAGACAGGCAGAACTCAGACCAGAGACACCTATCACCAAACCCTGCAACATCAGGGTTCCCTCTGCTACCATCTCGCCTCAGGTCTTCCTTACAAAGCGAAAGGGACATGCTGCATTAGAGCCATGACAGGATTTGCGCTGAAAATACGAGACCCAGAGGAATGAACTCAGCAAACCTGAATTGCCTCTGATACAGCTTAGCACCCAGCTGCTGAATTGCTTTTCTGGAATGCAATTTGCAGTGACAATTAGGGGTATCATAAATTATGCACATTTAATGTTCTCATTATTGCCACCCCCTTCGGGGCTGGTCACCGAGCCTGTTGAAATTCCAAGTTCCCTTGTGCAATTTACCACACCGAGGCATGAAGCTTTCCAGAAAACAGCCGCTATATAAACACATTTAATTTGCTCTGTGCATTTTACACGTTGCTGAGACAAAAGCTGTTTTGTAGTCTCCTGCTGCTCAGGTTCGTCCCCAGCATCAGCCTTCATTGCTTCCATGTGAGCTTTGGGGAGAAGACAGAAACACCCTTCCCTCGGGAGGAGGCTGCCTCCAGCCACAGTTCAATCAGACACAAATTAACTATGAAATTTTCATGGGCTGCACACACGCTCTAAAAACCTACTTGGAAATATTTTCAGATCAATCTCCACTCTTTTTATTCTTTTCAGAAGAAAATTATGACAGGAAAACTGTAATGAATACTATGACAAAGCCCAATGGCAAAAAATATTTTTGTGGAACAGCTACAGATTTATTGTTTTTCCTATGCAGTTTCCAGCTTGTCACAAGGCCTGGGGCAGTAAATAAGACCCGACTATTGGCAAAAATATTACTTGCCATCCAGATTTAAATAATGCTTAGGTCAACAGCTTATTACTGTACAAGATAGATGAAAAAGGAGGCAGTAATCAGTCACTTGACTGAGGAAGCAATCAAAATTATATGGGAAAGCTTGCACGAAACATTATTTGGCTTTCATTTATCCAACATTTTAACATCAGAAGTCTACTGTAAGCCCATTTACTACTGATTGTATTGAACGAAGCTGCAGGATAAACTAACAACTTGCAGTAAAGAGGAAGCTTGTAAAGACACTGTATGTCTGTTTCTTTGTTATACTGTTTTCAGTGTGCATATATTCTTCCTAAAAAAGGATCTGTAATACGTTTCAGTAGCTGGAATATAAGGAAATTAAATAAACTGAATTTACTTAATTGTTCTGGCTAAATGTTAACTTGCTGAGTTTGTGAGGATTCTTATATATATATTCTAAAGTGAGAAAAACAATTTCACTAAATAACAGTTTATTTGCCACCGCTGCTAACTTGTTAAATTATTCATGATTAAAAAAAAAATCTCTACATAGTAAAAATGAGGCATCTTTTGTGTCCTCATAACTACGGACTGTATTAACTGACCAGCTGGATGGGAGTTGCTCTCCCTCCTTTTGCAGAAAGTCACTATAGCCCTTTAACACCATATGCCCATTTAACATTTAAGTTCAACTCCTGGATATTACTGAATATACCTTTTCAGTACAATTGCAAGATCATTAAAGGGCTGTTATTGGAGTTTCATTTCAATCATGCCGAGCAACTTGCTCCCTGATAATTTAACTTGTATTTCCATTAGTGTTACGTTCTAATAGACAAGGAGGAAAGGGAGTAGAGAGAAGAGAACTGCACAGCAGTTCCCAAGCCGCAAGTGGCAGCTCCAGTGAACGTATGAGAGAAATCTTGGCATGAATCCTGGCAGACACACAGTTATTTAAACAAATGTGAAATATGTTAGCAATTGTCAAAATGACAGAATACTTTCATTTGTGTGCGCTATGGTAACATTCATTTGTCTAGATGTCAAATCCCTAATATTTAGGCAGAGGGTTGTACAAAACCAGTTAAGTACTAACTAAATAATACAATGCCACAAGGTATGCCATGACCATAAATTTAACCAAGTAACTTATTTCAAAGGGAAAGTGAGTGTTCTCTATGCTGCGTTGATTCTACAATATATACTTGTGTGACACACATTTATTGAAAATACTCAGCTAAAAACATTTTTTAATATATTCCTGAATGACCAGGATTTTAGGCTCCCTTAAGACTGTCTAACTGAAATATAAAACAATACAAGAAGCTAAAGGTTTTAAGAATAACCTTAAGACTTGTATACATATGAAAACACTTAAGACCTTCTGCAGGGTACCACTCACTGAAACAGCTCTTCTTGGAGTTGTTTTGAAAACAAAAAGCCACGGTTTGTACCTGCTCTGGTCTAAGGCCTGGTGGGACCCAGGTATATTCTTCCAAGGCACAGCCGGAGTCATCGTCAGACGTGGAGCTCCGCTGGCACCCGAAAGCAAGGCTGTTTGCTTTGGGCTCCATCTCCAGCGGCATAACGTAAGCGGGAAGCGATGAATATTTCAGCTGCAGTTCATCAAGCAGTTGATCTGCAGAAAGAGATTACCAGCGTGTTAATTAATTCGAACATGCAGTGACTAACTATGGGGTAAATAATCTTACAGCGGGTTAGTACTCCTTGTGTTGTGCAGCATTCAAAGTCATGGCAGTATCCTCACAGCTTGCTACAACCAAAAAAAAAAAAAAAAGGAAGGAAAACTAGACACACACCGTTGCTTTTAGTAACCAACACATATTTCAATATAACACTTGTTGTCCTTTGTCCTTTGCATTTCTGCTTGTTTTGAAACATTGCGGGTTAAGGAAAGACTCACGCTGAGCAGATAATAATAAAATGAATAACATGAGCGCTTTTTGTAGTTGCTATCAATCTAGCAACACAGAAGAGGTGAAAACGGCTTATCCAAAACTAAAGAAGTTCTTGGGGAAGGACGATGGTGCAGTTGCTAGGACTCTTTTTTATCAAGGGAGGCACAAAGCGAGCAAGGAAAGGCTGGTGGCTGCTTCGCAGATCTTTGTCCCAGCCCTAGGAGCGCGGGAGGGCGTCGGTCCAGGTAAATCTCCAAAATCCAATTATGGCAGATTAGGCTCTGTAAAAGACATTGCGATTGTTCGATAACTCAAACCCTACAGGGACAGGCTTCCTCTGATCACAAAGGTTACGGAGCTCAGTATCAGCGGGACTATTCTGAGTCAAAACTGGCCAAGAAGGTTCTTGCCAAGATCCGTAACATTCTGCAACACAAAAAAAGCCCTTATCGGATAAATGTTTTACACTGGCAGAAGTTCCTAGGAGTTCTGACCTAAGAGAAGGTCCGAGGAAGTTCTGAAGAGGAGTTTCAGTGAAATGCAGATCACACCAGAATGAAGAACGACGTACTTTGCCATGACTGACATTCTGATCAGCTGATCAGTTAAAACTAGGCTGAACAACGTCATAAATTAACTGTACGTGCCCCGTTTTACACAATTCTTTCACCTAGCCATCTGAATACAGGTGTCATTTTCTCTGTGTTAGATGTGGGCTGCAGGCTCACGGTAGAAGAGTTTCATCACCTTGAGATACGAGCTTGCTGCCAGGTCCAAAGGAGGCAGCAATCCAAAAAACTTCTGGCTCATTTCACATTACAGGTCCCATCACCACCATATTACAAAAATAAGTTATTGCTGGATCACAGGGGAAGCAAAGTTTAAGATCTAGTACCTAACTGCTTGTTACACAATAGGAGCTTCTCCTGAAAGCTCCTGGCCTGGGGTGCTGGCTACTGGCAGGCACCAGTTAGTTACTCAGCAGGGCATTCCTCACGCAAACCCAAACCGGCTCCGGGAGAAGCAGCCTCCATGCCCACAAAGCAAAAGCAAACAAACAAAAAAACTCACTAAAGTAAGGATATTTAGCCTTACACATTCTATCTATCCCTGTTTTCAATATATCTACACATTCCCACAGCCAATAAAAAGCGATGGAATTACTTAATTATTCCACTGGGCTATTGTTAGTGCTCAATTTTTGAAGATTTTTGTTAACTTTATTCCAAAACTTCCTGTTTGAAAACAAATATGCTGTTTTGGATTTACTGCTAAGAAGCCAATGCACTGCACAGCTGCACTGTAATAAAAGATTAATTTATTTATTCTTGAGAAAACTTCCAATCTCCCATAAGAACGGTGTATTTCGACAAAGCTTGACAGAAATCAGGCATATTCCTGAAATATTGTTCTAGTTGAACAACTGAAGGTTAGCGTAATATTTTTGTGTGCGTGACCAGAAACATGGAACAGTTGAGCTTAGAAGCGACCTTCAGAAATCACCTGGTCCATCTCCCTGGCTCAGGCAGGGACACCTAAAGCAGGTTGCCCAGACTGCATCCAGGCGGCCTTTGAGGATCTCCAAGGAAGGATGGAGACTTCTCAATCTCCCTGGGCTACCTGCGCCCACGCTCAGGCACCCTCACGGTAAGATAGTCCTTCCTAAAGCTCATATAGGCCTTCCTGTGTTTCAGGCTGTGCCCACTGACTTGTTTCCTAGGTGGAGATGGAATTACTTCCCTTAACCTGCTGCCAACACTCCTCCTGCAGCACCCCAGGACACCAGTGCCCTTCTTAGCCATGAGGGCACTGTGCTGGCTCAGTCACCTGCCGTCCGCCAGCACTTGCAGGTCCTTCTTCCCAGCAGGTCCTCCCTGGCCTCTGCTGGGTTATTGCTCTCCGGGACCTCCCCAGGGCTCTGCACTTCTCTTTGTCGAATTGCACAGGGCTCCTCTCTACCCACCTCTGCGGGCTGCTGAGGTGCCTCCGAACGGCCCCTGCGGAACCAGCCACCGTTCCCGCTTTTGTACCACCTTGCGGAAGGAGGAGGCCCCCATCCCCTCCTCCGCGTCTCCGAGGAGGAGCGGGAGCAGGGCCGGACGGTGCCCGCGGAGAGCCCGGCACTTCAGCGCTCTGCAGCGAGACGCAGCGCGCGGAGCTGGCCCCGGCCGGCCGCTCGGCCGCTTCGGCACCACTCGCCAGCCTGCAGTCTCTGCACAGGGGGGTGCAGGAAGGCAAACTCCCCTATTTGCTGTTTTGCATATTAACAGCACGCAAGACAGGTAGATTGTATCCTCGATAATTAGTGCACGCAACTTCATCCTCAGAGACCTTTCCCTCATTTCCTCTTCTACTGTTTGAAGCTGACCTTTTAAAGCAATCATTTTCAAGAGGCGCAAACCACTTGTGGTTAGATAGCTAGCTGAACCAAAGCCATCCGTACACACATTCACCTGCAATGAACAGCATTAATTCCACTGCCTTATTTGCTCCTACAAAAGCAAGTGTCAAGAAGGCAAGGACAGGCTATTGAAAAACGAATATGAACTGAATTAAATGAAACTCTAATAGTTCCATCTTGAATATTTAAAGTACCAAGACAGACATCCTGGTGAATACAAGATCCCCAGGATTAATTTTCTTCAGAAACAGATGCGAAGATGTTGTTGGTATGGCTGATAAAGCGCTGCTTCCCCTCTCTGCATACCAGGAGAAGTGAGGTCAGCCACGAGGTATGCTCTGTTGTTCCTGCCTCTGTAAAGCCGGGCAGCAGGGACAGGCAAAGAGCAGGACAGGGCTGCGCAATCGCTGCTGGCAGAGCAGAGCAGAGCGCACCAGGGTGCGAGGGGGAGCACCTCGTGTCCTGCAACACGGGGACCCAGGTAAGTCTCAAGTACAAAATCACCCTTCACTGCAGCCAGTATTACTGAGAAGCCCTTTCTAAGGGATCTTAGCAGTCAATGCCCGGCTTCACAGTTTCCCTTTAGAGTAAGGTGGGTTGTTGGTTTGCAATAAAGTGTCACTAACTAGCTGAAGTCCAAGGGGATATTTCCAATCCTTACATGAGTGTGTCATAAGAACCTGTTGATCAAATCGGCTTACTTTCTCCATTTGAAAGAAAAGGAGGGAAAGCTGTCAAAATGAATGCACCTTAACTTTTCTGAGGACTTTTGAACCCTAAGATTGCCTGCTCCTTCTGCTTAGCACCAACAGTGCTTGGTAATGTTAGGATTTCAAGTGTGCCAAAGATACACAGGAGTCTAATTCCAAAAGAGGACAAGGCTGATAAGAGGGACCACGCTGCTTTCCCACCGAGACTGATCCGTCCGCGTCACCAGTTTTACCTATTTCTTTCCAACATCCAGCACTTCAGCTCTAACAAGGGAAAAACAGACACCATGGACTGATCAGCCCTCTAAAATAGAGCACCTTGAAAGTAGGTGCTGGAGAATAAACACACTTTCCAAAGCACAAAGCTGTACAATCCAGAGGCTCCTCTCTGAAGAAGAGGGTCAGATATGTTAAAAATGAGGCTCATACATCTCAGTGAACTGAGATTACTCACAGGACAGCACTCACCTAAAAATGTTATCATGATGCTAACACTAAAAGTCAGCTACAAATTCACCGACCCCACATATCAATATTACAAATGAGGCGCTGTTGCTGAGAGCAAGGTTCCTGAAAACAGCACAACGGACTAGCAGGCTATTTGCAGGCTATTTTAGCAATTGCTTGTTTAGAAGTTCTCCTTCCTCTACGGCTCCAGTGTAATTTGGTTTGCATTTTAAAACTGCAGGGTTCAGGAAACTTCCTCCCCACCCCCCAGCCCCTCTCATTCTTCAAAGTGACCAGTTTAAGATGATTACATCCTAAGGAGGACTCCGATGAATATAAACAACAGCTGAAAAAATAGAAGATTTGTGAGGGATGATTGCAAAGGAGGGCTTTCTGCTCGTGCCATGACATCCCCAAAGTACAGCTTTTTTTCAAGTCTATGTTGTGCTTTGAAGTTTTGCCTCTGTTCAAATGCTATCCCACAAATAAAGCTTCACAGCCTACGAGGAGATATTTCACTGGCACTTTGACAACTATGAATCACATAATTGAATCAACCAACTAAGTTTGATTTAAAAAGGAAAACAATTAATACATTTTTTTTTCCGCTGCTGTATTAAAATGACCATCTATGACAAAATCCTCAGAGGTCAGAAGCGAGGGCAAACTGTGCTCCTAGTTATAAACCCGCTGGTACATTAAATGTTGTCGTGCTTAACGCAAAACCAGTGTGAATCCAACACGAAGGTTATCCTTGCGCTGGGTTTTGGCTGGTTATGTCCCACTGGCGCCTCTGGCCACATGGAAGGGGTCATGATTTGTGAGCACAGTTAGACAAACATCTCCTTGCCCATCCCCTGCTGTTCTGCTCTGTCCTGCGGGGCAAATTGTTTAACGACCTTTTTGTTAGAAAGCTTGTTAACAAGGCTATAGGGGACCTGAGATGCATATCGCAGGCGCCCACTCACAGAGCAGGGCAAGGAAGGCCCAAGGAGTTAAGATTATCACGGCCAGCCCCTTCACCTGCTTATTTAACCCCTAATCCACAACAACTAGGCTAGAAGAGGAAGCACCATAAAACAAGGATTAATAATTTAAAGCTGTGTTACAAGACTCATTACACGAACGGTCACAAAGCCCTGTTCCCTAGCTGCAATGTGAGTCATGTGTTCCCAGACAGCATTGACAGCCCCGTGCTTCACAAGCCTCAGTCCAAAAGTGGACACTAAAACTTGGAGCAGCACCAGCACGCAGCAATTTCTTCAGTTGAGCTGCTCGATTCAGTCATTAATATCCAAAGATGAATACTAGGGAGGAAGGCAGGCAGGAGGAAGGAAGCTAAGGAAGCTTGTGAACTTCAACATTCAGCGGATTTTAGATGGAAATGAGAAGAACTGACCAAGAACCAGCCTGTGTGCAGTGACCAGCAGGAAGAGTTAAATCATCTCTGCTGGCACTGCAAGCCAGAGATCTCTTCCCAACTGGAAGTCTAGCAAGTCTGGTATTTTCTTCCCGGGAATGACGCCTCCCGATGCTGCCAAGGCCAGTTCCCGGCGCTGACAAGAGGAGGGAGAACAGTGACCAACATCCCACTGGGGGCTACCGTGCTCGGCGCTGCCCCAGTTGCACAAACACTGCACCCGCTGCGCTTGGAGTCCAGGGAATCTTCTCTCCCTGCTCTCCCTACGAGGGTGTGCAGATCTGGAAAGGAGGAAACCCAGCCTTTACAGTCTCCCGTTGATTTTTTTTAAATTCTATTTTAAACAGCAGCCAGACTTTACTCCAATGTACACATACACTCAGGTTTCACCCCGTCACCTGTTGGCTCCCAAACAACACCCTCCTTTGTTAGGGCTCGCAGCCCGCCTTGGAGAGGAGTTTCCAGGGAAAACAGCCCGCGAAGGCGCTCGGCCGGCCGCGAGACGGGAGCGGCGGGCAGCCCGCCCTCCTGTCACACGGCAGCTCGGCCGGGGCTGCCGGGCCGCACGGGGCCCTCCCCGCTGCCGCGGGCGGGATTCGGCTCCGGCAGCCGGGCGATGGAGCGCACAGGAGACACCGCCAAGTGCCCCCAACGGCGCGGCTCGCAGCAGGGCAGGAGCAGGAGCGGGAGCAGGAGCGGCCGCCCCGGCCCTTGCCGCCCCCCGCCGCGGCTGCTGTTGCCCCCCGCTTCTGCCGCGGCCCCCGCGGCTCAAGTAGCACCGGGGCCGGCTGCAGCTCCCCGCCCCGGCACCCGGCGCGGGGCACCCATCGTGGCGACCTCCTCACCTGGGCTGGGGCGCGCGGGCAGCTCGCGGCGGCGGCCGGGGTGGAGGGGCTCGTCCTGCGCTGTCCTGTCCTGCGCTGTCCTGTCCCTGCGCGGCCGGGAGCGCCAGCTCCCTGCGCCTCCCCCGGGCCGGGCCGGGCCGGGCCGGGCCCGCGGGCTGCAGGCAGCGACGGGGCGGCCCCCGCCGCGCGGCTCCTCCCCGCGCGGGCAGCGCCTCCCGCCGCGCCGCGTCCCCCGCTGGCGGCAGCGGGAACGGGGTCCCTGCCACCAGCCACCCGCGGCGCGCAGGGCTCTGCCCGAGGGTCTCTTCGAGGCCGCGGCGTCTGCAGAGGCCCCGGGAAGCGCGAAAGCGGCGCCCGGGGTGCTGCTCACACCCCCCTGCCCTGGCTCCCGGCACCTCCCAGGGCAGCCGCGGGCTGCAGCGCAGGGCAGACAGTCGCTATAAGGAGTCCTCGGGGCGGCTCCCTCCCCGGCGCTGCCGGCCGCACGCACACGGCCGCACAAGGACTCTGTTGTACGCTTCAGCATTCAAAGCAGGCAAACACGCTGCTGAAAACATCCCGGTAAGGCGAACAGCCCCCTGGCCACGCTCCGGCCATCACTCTTGCTCACAGAGGTGCCAAGGAGCACGCACGGGAAAAATAACGTTGGTTTTTACAGGGAAGCACAGGCCAGAGCTGTGCGTGCCAAGTCTCTGCAGCGCTGGGGCTGCTCGGACACCAGGCAGGCAGCTGTTGGCCCTTCTTCCATGAGAAACGTTCAAATGGGGAGGAACCACGGCCAGAATTGCCACTTTTATTTCCTCAACATTTGAAAGGTGTAGCCTTTCTTCCAGCTTTGACCAAAAAAAAAAAAAAAAAAAAAAAAAAAAAAGCTGTTTTGCTTGCCTTCAAAGTCTGGCAGGCACTTTCCTCTACAGGACTGTGAAACTAACCGTGAACACCTAGGTCAGATTTCCTCTTTCCTCTCTCCTACCGCTCTGTCTCCCTTGGGAAGTCATTATCAAAGGTAATTCATTAGCTGCATGTCTGGGTCGCAGCGGCAGACCCGCTCGCTCCGAGACACAAGCGGAGCAGGGATGGAGCCACTGAGCTCCCTCCTGCGCGGCCACTGCCTGCACAAGGGCCTCGAGGCGGCTCCAACGGCCTCGCAGCTCGGGCTGCCCATTGCGCGGCCTGTGATGAGGCAGCTCCAGCGCTGTGATGCCTCCAGAGAGGATTAGGCGTGAATGAGACAGCCCCGATGCCCGGGGTGCCAAGCACAGGCGGCTGGGGCCGAGCAGCAGCAATACAGCATCGAGACCTGGGCTGCCCCATCTACAGCTGCAAAACCAGGCCAGCTTAACAGCACGGAAAGTGAGCCAGCCCCTACAGCTCATCCCTGTCACAAGCTGATTGCGTCTTGAGATGCACCATGAGACCACGCACAGCCACCACTCAGCGACGGCCCACGAGGGCTTTCCAGCGACAGAGCTGGGAGATGCCAAAGGAGCATCAACCAGCTCCAAGACAGGCAGAATAAATGCTCCCGCTCTCTTTCCTGTTCTTCCACGGTGCTGGTAAGTGAATAGGAAATTGATTGGAAGGAAACCCATACAGAAGTAACCCCATGAAATGAAAGCTGCAGACTCTGGCTCCTGCAGTGGAAGTAACTGCTGAAACTCGAGCAAATTAACCAGCCACAATCCTTCTGCACCCCATAAGTAGTTTAATTGGTTTTATTGCCTTGATTCTTAAACTACTAAGCTGTTTTAAGGTCAAAGTTGGCATATTGCTTTTGTGAGAGCTTTTGTGAGGTTAGCTCTACAAGATGCAGACTGATTCTGTTCCATTTGCTGGACTGAGCAGCCCCCATCTGGTGGCCAGCTGAACATCTGCCAAGTCCATTCATCATTAATCAAAAATGGAGGGGTTGGGAATACTGTTTATTCTCCCCTCTCTACATTAAATAACAATTTGCATATCTTGTCTAATCCTTTATCAAGGGTGCTTAATCCATCCTTAGTTTTTCTCCAAGGGATGGACTCACTACCATGTCTGCATAGGACATGATTAAAAGGGGACAATCTCATTCATGACTTTGGTAACCCAACCAACGTCTATAGATAACAAGACTGCAAAGTCTTCTAACCTAAAGCCTACTAAAGTCAATGAAAAGACACTTACTGACTTTACTGAGTAGACTGTCTTGTTTCTCAATCTTGCTCCCAGTGACAGTGAAGTGTTTGGGGGTGTGTAGGGACAGTTGGCTGGAATCTGGTTTTCTCTGGACCTTCCTGACTCAAGCTCAGAAAGTACTATATTGTGCTGGGCATTATGCTGACAGTTTTATCAGGCCAAAAACAACCATTGCAATCGTCTAGCCTTGAACCTGTGCATACAATGGGGCCATAAGATTTTCCTAAAATTACTCACTGCATGAATGAAACATTTGATTTTGATTTAAAAATAACAGCAATGAAAAACTCACCAGGAACCTTGTTAAATCCACTGCAGCCCTTGTTAAATTGTTTCAAGTAGACAGTCATCTTAATTTTTCTTCTCTCTTGCTTTTTTTTTTTTTCTCCCATCCCCGAACTTAGATTGCTGTGTTTCAGTGCCCAAGCACTGGATGATGATGTTATGGCCTTGAGTGTTAGGCTAGAGAGACAACTATCGTAACTCCCTCTAGGCATTTGCAAATTGTGAAAGCCATTTCTTAACTATTTGGTTTAGGCATTGGCAACAAGAACAAATGAGATACCATGAAGTTTTTTCACAGTAAGAGAGCAGTAGAGCAGTACATACGTTTTAACTTAGAAGTTGTTTCAAAAAAAAAAAAAAAAAAAAAAAAAAAAACCTAAAGAAAGAAAGAAAAATAGCACAAGCCTAGTGGCCCTTTAAGGCACATCCCACATTCTTGACTATGGCTGGGTAGATAGAGCTCATTCTTCAAACAACTGGATGGTTCAAGGGATCTGTGATGGATATGGAACCTTTTGCCCTAGGGTATTAGCACAGTTTTAGACTGGGTAACCACTTTCATTTACTACTGACCATGCCATGGGCCTTCTATGGCCTGTAAGAAAGTTGCTAAGAGTATCAGTTTGGTTTCACAGTTTGCAATTATCCACATCACAGAACACCCCTTGAGATAACACTAGTAATTGCTACCTTTGTTGGCAGTCACAGAAGAGAGACCAAGGAGCAGAGAATGAATTAACCTCTTGTGCTTTAGACACAGTTTCCCCTGGCAGGATAGTGGCCTAACACCCACTTCTCAATCTTGATTAGCACTATGGATAAACAGAGGAGTTCACCCTCTAAATCATCACCCTTTAATGATCACCACCCTCACTCCAAAAGTTTTAATTAAGCATCATCTCATCTGCTCATTTAAGAAAAAAATCATTTGCGAGTCAGCTATGAAAAGTGAAAATACAGACTAAGATGAATGAGAGCTAGAACAAGAAATCTCTGTGACTAATGACTCTTTGAGAGAGTGAGAAAATTATTAAAAATAAGCCAGGTTTCATGTTATGAAACAAAACAAAAAACAATTTGTGTCCTTCTCATTGCACAAAAAAAGACTCCATGGAATAGGAACTCCAAATACCCTCCAAAAGGTTATTCACACATCAGAGCCTAGGCCTGAAACACACAGGCCGGCACTTAAGGAACTTCAGGGAAGACCCGATCCTGAAGACCATGATCCTGACTACAGGCTGTAAGTGCAGGCAGCCCTAGGGTGTTTCCACACCACCATGATCCTTCTCACCTTCACTGGGCTCACATCTATCCTGAGAGAACAAATATTAAGAGTTAGGAAAGCAGTTCCATGATAGTCTAAGATGATCCAAGTAAAAACTCAACTAAATGGAAAAAATGGTTTCGATACCTGGGCCAGTCAGTATTAGCATTCAGGGATTTAAAAATAATAAAAAAAAGTACTAACTAGTACCAATTGGGCTGTTGTAGAACTACAGGCTCAGTTATCAGCCTCACTGTCTCTCTCCTCTGATGAAACTGGGAGTTGTCAGTCCAGGAAACAGGAGAACAAGAGGACCTTGCTCAGCCCCTAACACAAATGGCTGCTTTACATCATGTTCACAAATACAAATAAAATTTAAACATTCTAGACATTTCCTTGGTGCACTTTGATGATACCCCCTGATCCCACTAGTCATCCATCTGCATCTCTAGAATTTTAAGCATTTTTTCAAATCTGGTCTGGGCTGCTTCTCCCAGATTAAGAATGGAAGTGCACTTTTCGAGGTAGGAACACTTTGCACAATTTTCCTGATATATATCAGTAATATATATATATGTGCATACACATCTCATTAACACACAACTTACCAACTTACATACTGGATGTCCTTGAAGCAAAGCTGAAGTCTTGAAGGCTCCACAATGGGCCACCAAAACAAAGTCACCCTCTTTTGCGTCACCGTGCACATACAGGCCCAGGTTCCTCCTACTTCCCCTGCTCAGTATTGCTTCCTACTGCAGCACCTTCTCTGCCTTCCCCTGGCCTCCTGTTCTACTAGGACGAGGAGGCAGCTGAGGAACCGTGTCAGCTCCTCCCGCCATCGCTCCCTTCTCAGTTTGCCTCCAAGGGCCAGCGCGCGGGCTGTGCGTCCCAGGGCTGGGGCAAGCGCCTGGTCACGTAGGCAGGGGGAGAGTGAGATAAGCAGCGATAACATCAGCCATGGGGAGCCCAGGGGCCACCACAGTGCAGGAACAGCAGGGAGGACACCCTGCTTTTCCTCCACGGCCATCTATTGAAAGGAGAAAGGCTCTCTGGGAGAGCTCTTTGCAGCACCTAATTGAGGAGGCTGCAGTCAGCAGGACTGCCCACTTCTGTTTGCCTCTCTCAAGTACTGGTGAAACAGCCTAAAGATTCGCAGCCCCTCGAGCTCCTTAGGCATGCAGCTAATCAACACTAATCAGCCGTCCCTTGTCTGAAGTGATGGCAGCACACAGCTCTGCTACTGCATTCCCGCTTTTCTGTGCACCCTCACATGCCTTTTCTCTGCTCTTTCTCCCAGGTACTGCTCCTTTATGACTACAAAAATCATCATTTCCCCCCCCTTTGCTCTCTCTTAAAGGACTTGGGGGCTGCCCATAGTTATCAAGGATGAGGAAGGAGTTGTATGAAGCATGAGGCCACCCCTTGCTAAACTCCTTGCACAAGGAGTTCATAGTCTGAGTAGAGAGGGTGGAGAAGATGGGAAGGACGGGACATAACATTCAAATGGGCTCTGCACTGCCCGTTGCACACTGGTGTGCACATTGCACAGAGCAGTGGCACAACCTGCAGGCACCTTTGGTTGCATCTTGAGAGCTCCGTTTACAAAGGAGAACAGTTACCAGGGATGCAAAGGCAGGAGAACCCCTAAGTACGGCACAGAGATGGGAAACAGGAAGGAGGAAGAGGGGAGTTTGGCACAAAGAGCTAATCACCCCATGCTGCTTGGAGTACAAATCACAAAGGGCAGAGCAAGGCTGTTACTGGTGTACGGAGCCTGCCGCACCGTATCCTTCACTAGTTTCCTCTGTATTTTTCTTTTCAAGGACACAAAAAAAGGGCACAGGAGTAGTGCCACATGAATCCAGATGTCTCCAGAGTCTGAATCCTTGCTGATATTTTAAATAAAACTTCTTTGACGCTCAGGGAAGATCAGCTCAATAGTAGATAGGTAAAACCGAGAGATGACGATATACAACATGGGGAGAGGTGCTGGTATGAAGCTCACATGTGAAACGCAACAGGTAGACAGACAGAACAAGATTTGTGCTTAGCACGGGTTTGTTACTGGGTCACAGTGCTCAATTCCCACTTCTCACTTTGCCAGATCCACTCTGATCTTAACACCTTGTCCTTCTACCTACTTTATCATTGACAAAATGGGGACAGCGACCAAAATAACTTTAGAAAGTACGTGAAAATATCCAAAGGAAATATTAGCATCAGATAGCAGATCAGGCGACAATCAAGTAGCATTAGATAGAACAAAAAAAAATGTTCATTTACATTTCCAGTCACTGAACAATAGTGCAAAGAGCTGCTGAGGTCTCCAGCAACCAACCTCAAACGGGGAATCTGCACGAGCTGCTTAATATGAAGAGCTCCTAAACCCTCTGAAGCCTGAGGCCTGACATCAACTACTGTGCTTTGGGAAGGCATGTCCAGGGGAGATTTATTTTATTTCCTTTACTTATTGCTTTTAGAGCTCAGGACCAAACCAGCTTTTAAAACCACGATTCTACTTTGCCTCTGCGGCAAAGAACGAAAGTTTCATTAAAATGCTATGTGGCCCTTCCTTACTGCATCGGGCTGGGACTTGCTTCTGAACCAACAGGTCTGCTGCAGTATCTGGAAACTCTTAACCCCACAGGCTTTTATGAAGACAATAATCTGATTTTATCATAATTGACTCTGCATGGCTTAGAGTCACACACTGTGTGGGTAACTGGCTGGGTATACGGCCGCTCAGGCCTTGCCCACACCCCCACTGTAACCACAAACTGCCCAATTCACAGGCACAGGCGCCCCTCTCGTGTGGTGCGAGCGGAGCTATCGCGGCCACATCAGCATCCCCACGTAATTCCCCCCTGTTCTCCAGACTACGCGAGGCAAAACACGGTGCGTTGCAGCAACATGTGCCTGCAATGCTGTGCCTGTAGCGGCGGCTGACGTAGGATGGAACCGCTGCCTCATTTTTTAATAATACACCAGCACAAATGGAGTTAGGCAACATGGAAGGCGTTGCACAGGCAGAAAGTAATGCGCTCTTTGCTTACTGAAGGGCTTTCAAGCCAGCTCTTAAGCCCAGGCCTATGTGGATGATAAATGAAGTCACTGTTATCTGTGTCAAGTCCTGTTCTCAGGCCTTGCCTCCAAAGAGCTTGTCCCAGTTTATCTAAATTGGTTTGGAAATTAATTTAGATTAAAAAAGGAAATGGTGCAAACCTTGTGCAGCTCTTTTACTATGACTGACATATATATACACACACACACACACACACACATAAAGGACAAGTCGTTCCAGAAGCAGGACATCCAGCTAAAGAAACACTAATATTTAAAAATGAAATTCAAACCCCTACAACAGTATAGTTTTGTGTGTGATTAATGCTTCAGTTGAGCAGAATCTGCCCTATTGTTGGCTCTGCTTTTGAACAGTTTGCCTTGAAGCCAGAACTTAGGAAAAAACAGGTGATTTGAATTTAAGCGAAGGCAGAGTTTGACAGGGGATATTACTCCTGCTGCTGCATTATGTCCAGACACAACAAAAATCCAGTTTTAAGTTGAAGAGGTTTGCAAAGGGTTGTGGTTATCTCCTTTTGTTTAAAACTGTGAAAAAGAAAAATGAAGCAGTCACTGAAAGACAGGCAAGCAAAGTTATAGTGCCATTTTCTCAAGCTCATACACAGTACGATATACTGCAGGCGCATATGGAAGAGAACACTGTTGAAAGCCACTGTTAGCTTATTTTGCTAAATTAAACTCACATGCCATCCTCAAGGCAGACAGTGATGTAATGAGGATATAAAAAAAATGCCACGTGAAGAAGGAAGATACATTACACTTTTGTTAGCTTTTTTCAGTATAGCAGTTGGGAAGAAAAAAAAAAAAAAAGAGAGAGAGAGAGAGAACTAAATGTATGAGCTGCCAAGACTGAAGGCCAGGCAACTCCACCAAAAGGCATCAGCAGAAAAAAAAAAAGATAAGGGTTTCAGACTTCTGCATAGAAAGATCAACTGCTAAATAGCTATTACAGCCACTTAAGCCTGGTGACAATCTTCTCACTTCTCGCTCAGCAAACCACATCCTGTCTCAAACCTGAGCATTCTTCCTACCTTAACAGAGGTATCTCCTATCTGGCCAGTTCATTCTCACTGTTGTTGAAGCTTTCTAGGTTTTTTTTTTTTTTTTCCTAAGGTTTCTTTTTCTGCATATGCTTATCATAGGCTGGTAGCACCCAAACAAAACCCAGATTCCAGACACTAATGCTGTCATACATATATATAATACAGATATAGATGTATATACACATAGTTGTACAATGAGTTTCCACACTCTAAGTCATGGTTGGCTTAAAACATAAATGATTCCCAGCCTCTTCCTTCCTTTTCTTCTTCCCTTCCCTCAAATAGAGAAAAAAGACTTGAAGTTCTCTGTCCAACTGAAGTTCTTTCTTGAGAGACAGGAAGGTTTTCCTCCTCACTCTCTTGAGTTTCTCAAATAGGCTACACAGTTTATTCCATAAACTGTCATCTTGCTAAAAAAAGACCAACAAACAAACAGATAAGAACCGCAAATACCTACAACCACCCAACTGTGTTCCTTACCAATAGAATAACTGTAATGTAACTTGTTACCCCAAAATGGGCACCAAAAGTCTGCTTACATGCATGAACAAGTAAACCCAATTAAGAATATTTTGGTTTTAGTTCAAAACTCACCTGACTGACATTAATCTATCTTTCTGTTATCAAATAAGACATAGGAGAAATGCTGGGTTTATACTTGTTTTCTCTTCTCCTAGGGGGGTTATGCTTTCCCTTTCCTAGGAGGATTATGATTTAGCCTGTTCATACTGTGGCCAAACTGGCTTTCCACTTTACAGAATTATCCAGGGGGTTTTCTTTAAGGCAGGATCAGTTTTCCCCTGCTGGTTCAGCTCCCAAAACTGGTTTGTCATAAGATGAGCTGAACACGTTTGTCAGCATGAGGGCGGGGGTGGGAGACGGGCTCACAGGGATGGTCCCACTCCTGGTCAGTGGCAGGATATTACAGCTACACATCGACACCTCAAAACCACATCAAAGAGCAGCCAGGAAGGAAGGTTTCGGCAGCTCTCCTCTCACATGCCTGCCGAGCACCCCCGGGACTATGGATGAACAAGTACCAATAGAGGGGGAAGATTCATCACAAAGTGCTACATCAGTAAAAACAAAACTACAGTTAGCAGGGTCATGGTCAAAGGACATTTGGAAGAGTCATATTTCTTCCTCCAAGCATGCCCTTCACTACACAGCTTGATCCTGAGGAGCAGATGGCTCGGGACAAACCTGTGATCCCTCCCTTCTCTTCATCTCCACTGCACTTGAAGTTTGAGGCCAAACGGGCAGGCAGTGCCGGCTCACAAGATGGAAGCTATACCTGCTTTTGAATAAGATAATAGTGAGAATCTTGATTCAGCAAATATTCAATAATAAATCACATTACTAATGATTTTTAACTATCTGTTATTTACTAATGATTTTTAACTATCTGTTATTACGCTTTCCACACTGATTGGCAATATGTGTTATTTTACTGTAACTACACAGGGAAAATCAGTTTGAGTATCAAGCTTCATCTCAACACCAGCATAACATTAATACAAACAAGTTTGAAGCCAATACTTCCATATTTCCTTGAACTTATTAATAGAAATGCTTGCAGAATCTTATGAATACATAGGCCTACTTGTAGAATCAAAGGTTTTAGATTATTCATAGTAATGAAAATCTTTGAATACTTCGAGGTATCAGCACAAGTGAAGACTATTTTTAAAACACTCCACGAGTTCACTTGGCATGAGCCCTTTGCACAAGCATCCAAATAGCCTCAAGTCCTTATGGCTCTGCCACCTGTGGGGACTGGTGGGCCAACAGGTGGGCAACACCCAACACCTCATACTTGCCTGGTAGCTTCCCAGCTCTCAGCTACAGCAACCTGGGCCTCCCAGCTTGTCCCAGCTTCTCCCCTGGCCAGATTACACAAGAGAAAGGATTCCTTTGATAGGTGGCTACGAAGTGATAATGCCGAGCTTAAAAAGAGTACTAGAATTTAATAGAGGGGAAGAGTTACTAACGCAATCTATGGTCATATACACTGTATGCTTCTAGGAATAGACTTTTTAAATACATATATATTTAGATTCAGCCACTATTAAGTGAGACACTTCTCAGTTGCTATGAATTTCAACACTGGGGGTTGAAGAAGTCTGCTCAAGAGAGAAGCTACATTTTCAAAGATAGTTCAAGGTAAATTTTTGCAGTTCTTTAGTTTATCTGGAAAATGTTCAATTGCTTTCGAGATGGGATGGCAGAAAAACATGTAACCTTTCCACTACATAATGCTTCAGTATCTTTAAAACAGTATTTAGAAGCAAATGTTTTCAAGGCAAAACCATTAATTTTGACATCTTAGATAAAGGCAAAACTCTGAAAGCTGTATCTGCTTGGTATGACTTCAGATATGACTGACATAGGTGATTTGTTAAAACATTACATTTTTAGAGCTCTGAGAAATGGCAATTGTCACATACAGAATGCAGAAAGTCCCGAGTGTATACAGGTTGGTTTGGTGGTTGTTCAAGCTTCTAGCAATTCCATACCTTTAAATTTGCACATTTTCCTAACCTGCTTGCTTGTCTATAGCAATTATTGCTGAGACAAGATTAACTCCCAGGCAATTAGTAAGCAGAGGAAAGATGAGAATAAATGTTTCAAAACAGCCATATACATGACTCTCCAACTTGATGTAATCTTTGCATTTTTATGTTACACACATACACATCCCACCCTCCTCAGTCATCATCTACTTTCTCCTCGGTGATATTCCTTCCTAATCCTCCTGTCATGATGCACAGAAATAATGAGTCAGTGTTAATTACACTGCTTTTGTGAAGGCGGCTATTGACAGCCGGCCTGGACTTAGCTCCAGCATCCTAGGAAGAACTCTGCTCTTCAGAAGGTGCACTCAAAGTGGCACCAGGCAAGTTTTAAAGGAAAAAAAGAAAAAAAAAGAAAAAGAAAAAACACTTTTGCCACCAAAATGCAGGACAGAGATTTGGACAAGAATCACTTTTTATATCTGGCAGACTTTCATAAGCAGATATCCCATACAGACCTCCAGAATGGGTAAAATCCACTCCCAGGAAGATGACATTAACAGAATTACTAATGGGGGCATTAAAATAAATAAATACCAAATTACAAACAAACAAAAACAAACAAACAAAAAAACCCCACAGTCTAGCTAAAATTTAATGAACAGTTGCAGAAAACCTTGATCATCTTCTGAGCACTGCCATTTGTAACAGCTGCTTTCTAAACAAGCTTTGCTCCATCATGCAGTTAGATTAGAATGTCCTTCCTGAACCAATTCCTGGCACACTGACTAGATAATCTCTAAAATTTGGCCAGAAGTAGTCACCACAGAAAGGTTCAGAGAGTTGCTTGTTTAGTGGGAGTGAAAACAGTTCTTGTAATTTTTTTTATGGTTAATTTGCGTTACGCTCAAGTACATGGAAGGAAGGATGCCTACACCAACTTAACTGGCTGGGGTGCCTCAACTGCTGCTCAGCTGCTTCTAAATGACATCTATGAAGGTTCAGTTTAGTTCTTCACTACACATCACACCAAGAAGACTACGTGTAGAGAACAATTGCATAGCCAAAGCACTAGCATGTGTGGCACTGTACAAAGTACCCAAGCAGATGGTGACACTCTGCATCTAGACCTACTCTTGCCTGCTGCCATTAGATTGAGCCACCAGAACTGCTTAATCTTCAAGATGTGGCTGATCAAGCAGGGTTGGCTGTGTCACTGGGATAACACAGGTACTGGGGGAACAATAGATTTATTAACAAGAAAGAGGGAAATGAAAGCAGCTGGCTAGTACTCTATACAATTTAGATGATCAAATAAGATATTTTGAACCTAATTATGATCTTATTGCTCCAGGTTGCCTCTCCTTTCTTCCTCCTTTTGATCTACAGAGACAGTGTCGCTAATACAGAAAGCCTAAAGAACTGACTCAGCACAGTGATCCTCCCGCAGTGGATTTCAACAGACAACCATTACCACACGGTGAAAATAATGGAGGTAAATTTAGGAGATGTAATTATCTGTAGCTCTTCCCCATTAAGCCTTGTAACTCTCTCAATGAGAATTTAAGAGCATAACTGCTTCAGCTTCTCCCTGCCACTAAATAACTCTGCAAGAGACAAACAGCAGAACAAGCCATTCCCATTTGGTACTAACAGCAAGTAAGTGCTTAAGAGCAAGTTTTGGATCCAGCTATTACTTCAAATTATACCTACCTTCTATGAATAAACAACAGCAGTTGGCATTTTTCCCCCAGCCATTAACGCCATTTACATAAGTGCTCCGAGGCCAGCTCTTCACCCATTAGTGACACGTGCCGGGTCAGGCTCTCGGGCACGCGGACTGCGGGGCAGCTGCTCTCCCCACCGCAGTGCCCAGCAGCCTCGAGCATCGCGGCACGGGACCCTCCGCAGGGCACGGCGCGGCCCGCGCTCCCCACAGAAGGTTTAGTGGGGCACGCAGGCAGCCAGGCTCTGCCCTGGGTGCCAGGGCACTAATTAAGTGCGTGGTCTCTATTGGCCAAGATGGAACTTGTGGAGCAGAGGCAACAGCTCTGGGGAGAGCACTGACTACCTGAGGCAGAGCTATAAGTTTTATTAATTATTGCAACTAGTAGCAAACAAGTAATCAAGTGCATCCACATGCTCCTGAAAGACACTCGTATGTTGCCTTTTCACTTCTTCACTAGGAGATGGAATGAAGCTGCTCTATCCTTAGGCTTATGAAGAGTTTCTAATAGAAAACACAGAACCTATAAAAACAGAGTGCATGATATTTTAATTAATTAATTTAATACCTAGAATATAGAGAAATGGATCAAGATTTACTGTTACTTCCCAGTGGCTAGCATTAGATCTCTGCCAGAACCATTAATTTCTTTGTGAGCTTTCTTCATCTGAAAAATTGGTTGATGCCACCTTGCAAAGATTCATTACTTATCTGAACAGTACTTTGACAATACTGTAAATGAGCTTATTCTGGTATTAAAAAAAAAACATTTTGCTACTTTGGCATTATGAATGGAGGCAAGGAAAAGCTTTTTTTTTACAACAATGAAAGAATTAATGTTACGACGTTTCAATTTGTGGAGAAATTTGCATTATTTTAAAATAAAATATTTATGGGAAGGGGTAGCAGTGCAAGAATCCTGGAACTGCTGCTGCCCCAGCTCATCCAGAGGGAACTATCAAGTGATCAATGAGAGAGACTCTCTTATTTTGGATTCTGAATGAGTTCTGAGTTCTGAATGACTGGAACGTGAGGAGTAAAGATTTCAGCAAGGCCCTCTCCCTTCCAGAAGATGCAAAGGCAATGCCAGGATCTACCTTTCCAGCTAAACAGCATGTTTTACTCTGCATAGCTCCTTCTTGCTGCCAGACACCGGTGTAAGTAAAACAGAGAGTCCCCCTGAGGAGGGTGGGCCAAGCTTCACCAGCAGAACTGGATCCAGTTGCAGCCCCAGCGGTACAGCTGATTCCGAGAGCGCAGAGGAGAGCCCGGTATAAGGGGTGCTTCAGAACCCTTAACTGGGAGAAGAGTGAAGAAGCACAACACAACCTGCCTCTTGTTCTGCGCCGCTCACAACACGGTCACTTGTAGGAGACTGCAGCATGCCAGAAATGAGCGCTGCCCTTGGCTTTCTGCACCTCACGGTCCACCACCTCCAAGAGGCTCTGAAGCACGGAGCACACCAATTTGCTTTTGCTCTTGCACCCCTAGCCATGCAGCGCATACTCTCAGTTCCCTGCCTTAACATCACCATTCAGATCAGCCAAAATAGCATTTTAGACACTTTGAACGAGAAAAAAAAAAAAACATAAATTTAAGAGTTACAACAGGCCGACAAGGTGGTGGGGGCCAGTACTGTGCAGCTATGGGCCAGGCTGCGTCCCATGGATTTGGCTGGTGTGACGTGCGGTCCCAGGGTGAGGGAACGGTTACTGCTAAAACAAGCCAGGACTCGGGCAGATGCAGTCTCAGGCTTCAGCTGGCAGCCTTCTGCTAACTTTAATAGACACCTTTGAAAATGTACGATATAAATACCTGCTGCTTTCCCTCTGCTTTCAGGCTTGCATGAATTTCTTTATAAAGCAAAACCGAAACTCTAAATTACTGCAATGCGAATGTTTGAAGTCATTCTTATAAATTCCAATGCAAAATGTCTGTTAGTTTTTCAAACTTTTTGAAATAAACTAATCCAATTCATAATAAAAAGATTGAAGATTTCAGGAACAACATCATTACAAGATAGAAGGGAAAACAAAATTAGCAAGATCTGAAACTACTTGAAGCTAGAACAATGTTTTTCATATGCATCTGGCACTTGTAAATGAACCTGGCTTAAGAAGTAAATGCAAGAAGGCAAAAAGACTTTCAGTGTCATTCACACAGACAGGAAGTTCATAGAACATTGCTTTTTTCAATCATGTTTTAATGGTGTGAATTTTTCCTCATTATCAGTAAAATAGAGCAAGTTCATGCTGAGGATGTAAGAAACAGCTTTGTTTATCTTTAAAATCATGTGCTCACCATAACTAAAACATGTATCTGCCATATGCCAGTATCTTTGCCAATATCTTTTTTTTTTTCCTTAAAATAAAAAGTCATTAATGTGCAAATTGAATTTTACATTAAAGATTGTTGGCAGGGAATAAAGCACATTTTAAAGAGCAATCAGTAGGACAGAGCTACTTGGACAGAAAGGTCTGCCACCAAAGCAGTACCTTAGGGCAACCACAGGGGAATGGTGAGAGGGTGGAAAGTCACTCTGAACTTGATGAGTTTTGGTCAGAGCCAAGTCCCCCCCTGTAGCTGCTTGCCCACTGTTTCATGATATCCTGCATAAGGATTTCCTCTTTTTCCATGAAAGGATGTCTATGAGACAGAGTTGATTCGATCAATACATTTCCAAACAGCCCTATCTTCTGCTCTGGTCCAAACTTCAGAACTCGAACCATCTGTATTTCATGCGCAGTCTGCCAAGGACGGCTCTTTCGCCAAACATCGCTAGGGAGGAAGCTCTTACGTCCCGGTCCAGAATGCATGAAGTTTAATCAAATACCGCCCCGCCACACCGTCTTTCTGTGAGACCTACAATCCATTTTCTTGGGATGAGCATGTTAGAAACAGCCATAGTTCAGGATAAGCACATAACAAGGCTCAAGATCAGACCAAGCCAGTTTTAGTTTCCTTTTTTTTTTTCTTTCTTTCTTGTAGCGAGACTTCAGAGAAATTCTTACAGCTTAGTTTCCTGGCCTACAAAGAGGAGCCTGGAAAAGCTGGAACTCTGCTTTAAATGAAACCAGATTAACAAAGCACAGAAAAAAAAAAAAAAAAAAAAAAAGACTATTGCTTAACAGTGTTTTTGCTTGCATGTTTGCTTGCATGAGACCAACGTCTCCAGAATGTTTAATAAAGAAAAGAACTTTTCTATAGTGAAATGAAAACAAAGGTTCATTAAATACTTTTCTTAACTTTTCCATTAAAGCTTTTCACAGTTACTTATTGTTATTATCCGCCCTAGAAAAAGATACTACGAAAATCCTCTCAACCCCTGCCCTCTTCCCCTGAGTTAGGATGCTCAGCATTTCACAAGTTTGGCTCCTAAATCAACATACGTTTGTTATTTAAGTTATATTGTCATTGCTTCCTTTCTATTCTTGTAAGGGGTGAGGAATGGGATGGCTCTTTCTTCCAAGATTGGAATTAGCATCTTTAAAATGCAAATATTATATTATCCACACGCCTACAAAAAAGACAAGTAGGGAGAAAATACTGCATAGAAAGACTAGAAACTCTAAACATGCTACAATAAAAAGCAAGACCTGATAAAAATTCCATTACTTGCTTATCTGGGGCGATTCTTCACAGTTCAAAGGGTCAGTTTCACACCAGGGCACCAGCGCTTATCAGCTAGTTCTGCTGAGCCTTTCAATTGCAAAGAGAAGTGTTGCTCCAACTGGCATGACAATGACACTATTAAACAGGCACTTCAAAGATATAGATGTCGTAAATGCTTTGAATTTGCCAAGTTCTCTGTGCCATCAATATCCAGCAGACGTTTGCATGCGGAGGTCAGCACAGATTCTTCAGCAGGGAAATGAAAAGCAGGTAATAAAATAAATCGTGTGAACAGCAGCAAACTGACCACATACCTGAAGTCCCAGATCAGCGGTCTACATTTTCCTAGCTACAACTTCCAAATATTGTAGAGAACAGGAAGAAAAACAAACAAACAAAAAAAGTTAATTCTCGTGACTGTCTGTAGTCTCTGTCCCACCTGGGCCAGACCTTGAGATCTATCTAATTTTTACTCTTATATCTAATTCTACTGACATATGCTTCAAGTCAGGCCTCAAAAGTACACCCAGGAGAGAGGTGACGGGTCTGCATCACCTCCTCACTCCACCCCGCTGCCACCGCTCTCTGGGGCTCCACAGCCTCAGCCTGCACTTCCAGGTGACTTGTACTGGTGTTGCCATCCAGGCAGGCTTGGCCAACGTGTTGGGGCTGCAAGGCCTGCAGGGGCCCTCACAGCAGCTGAGGGGGGCTCAAACAAGATGTTTGTGCCAGTGGTGCTTTAATTGCAAAGAGGAGCTGCTGTCTGGCTGAGAAGGGAACAGGGCTGCTCTATTACGAAGTTCTTGCTAATCTGTTGTAAGAGGGAGTGAACGTGTTTAAGTCCCACAGATCTGTAAGCCTCCTTCCAGTAGGAGTAAACACGTGGACAGTAACCTTAGTGAGCAGAAAGTGCAGGACTGGACATTCAGATGAGCAGATCTGAACTCAGATTAGCTACTCATCTGACAAACCAGCCTGGATTCATTTTAAGTAGGTTGCATGGGCAGAACAAGGATTTCCGCTGATGATTAGAGGCACTGGGGTTGTTTGGTATCTTCCTACATGGAAGGACAGTGAGAAGATTGGGCACACTCAGCGCTAACGGACTGGCCACTCTCCAGCTATCGCAAGATCATGCACTAAAGATCACACATATCAGGCAGCACGCTGGGTCATCCACACGTGCCGGTTCGCGGTGGGACTGGATCCGTGTACCTTTATCTGATCTTGGGTGACTAGCCTCACTCCTCATCCAGCAGTTCATCTGTGACTTTTTTTCTCACACATATACTGCATGTTTTAAGTACGTGTCTCTTGCTTCGAGAACAAGAAGTCTGAAAGTCATTCATCTTTTAACATTTCACTTAGTTCTCTCCCTGCTTTTCTTTGTAGCAGTTGCCTCTTCTGAACGTCTGCAGTGCAGTTCCCTCAACTCCCTGGCTTGTAACCCTTGGGACACGGACAAAGAGATATCCCAGAAAAAACTGCAACAGCCAGGACGTCCATTTTCATGTGGAGGAGGAGGACACATGAGGAGGACATAACAGGGAGCTTTTCAACCCAAAACATTTCCTGATCAAGAGGCTATAGTTTATACACAGTAGTAAATATGTGACTTACTGCAAACCAAGGCTATCTACACTGCACGTCTGATGAAAATAGAGTTTGAATAAATTAAATTTTAATTCTAGAAAACAGCTTATAAATGTGAATATTTAGAGATATGCATACCTGTAACTGAAAACACTTTGTATTTTTAATAAAATTTATCATGGCAAAATAACTGCAGATAGGCCCAAGTTGATAACTCACATGCAGTTATTAACAGTCCTGTCATAAGACTTTATTCCACTTCAGGCTCCTTACATTAATATATCCTCTCCTTCCACAGAGCCTGGCAGCACAGACATAAGGCTCGCGGTGGTGACTCGGGCACACGGATTCCCTCGCGCTCGCTTTTGTCCTCTCCCTCCCTCCTTCCTTCCACCGCACTATCTTTCTAGGAGTCGTAGGAGTAGGGCAACACTCACAGCTCTCTGATCTCTTAAAATATAATTTGTTCATAAACACTAGTATCTGACATCTCTAAGAGGAAAAAATCTTTCAGAAACACTTCTCAGAGAATAAAGAAGACAAGAATAAAGGAATTAGGTAGGAGGTATTTTAAATAGTAGTGCTGGCAACCTCTAATAAAAACACTGGGTTTGATTTCATCAAGCATATTCAGAGAGGATTGTCCCAAAGCTGGAAGACAAGGAGTTGTGACTTGAGCCCTCTGCTTGCAGCTCAGTCTCTGGGACACTTCCTGTTGGATATGGAAATCTTTAAAGTGAAGGCTACCTTTTTCTTCTTGGCCATGTTTTATTCACAATCCCCTCGTTTCAGACAGGGGCTTTCTCTTTACACGTTTAATAGAAGCAGTTCTGCTACATGTTACAGTGCTGTACAGATAAATCCCTGTGCTCTGTAAATGCACAGGTTGGGTACATGTAGCTCTTTGCAACAGAACATACTTCTCCTCTAAGCCGTGTAGCTTAGCCACACCAGTTACACTTCTGCAGCCAGGGCCTGTGGCACCCTGCTGTAGGGAGTCCTAAAATTGTGTCAAGGAGAAGGTTTAATACTACAGCGGTTACTGAAATCCATCTGCCCTTCTCCCTACATGAGCAACAATAAGGAACATATTAATTCCTTCCTAAAAACAGTTCTAAGTGAGTAGTATAATGTTGAAGGTCTTTTCCAACCATAATGATTCTACGATTCTATGACTCACGATCCTCAGAATCTCATAGAGCTTAGGGGAAGCTCTACGGGAAGAAGAAAAAAAAGCTACCTTTATGTTACTACAATATTTCAGGTTTAGTAAGTACTACGTGCGTTCCAGAGCAACAAATTGCCAACTTTATTGCACAGATCAGTTTTAAAGAAATAATTTACAGGGTGCTTAATCACCATGTTACTGTCTACTGTTTCTGGCAAGGTTTACAGCAGTAGAGGTCAGCGAGGCAAGATGCATGTGTGGTTTTTGGTTCATGGAGAAGTCACTCCTAATAATTTAATGTCACTCCTCCAGCACACACATGCACAGGAATCTGATTGACGGAACAACACGGTCTCGAAGGGCTTAGTTAAGATCTCCTCAGTTAATATCTAGAAGGCTTTGCCTGACATCACTGTTTTAACTACAGTATAAGCTACCATCTTGCAATTTCACTACAGGAAATATATACGTACATATGTAACTTACTCCTGTATCTCATTCCAATAAAAAGATGCTTAGGATAAGTATTATTTTAAATTTAAATGTATTAGTATTACAAACTACTATTAGTAGTATAAATGTATGTAGTATTTAATTAAAACAGCAATAAAAAAATACATTTAATTTTAGAGTTTGCATGTAAGCAAATCCAAGAGAGTACTAGGAAAAGACCACAGGAAGATTCTATATGAAAGAGTTTTATCAGAAACTGATGTGTTAGAGATTTTTAAAATAATTCCTACAGATCTAGAAGAGCTCATCTCTTCACTAATGCAATTATCTTCAGTTGCTCCAGCATCATCCAGTCCTGGGCTCTCAAACGGCTCATCACTTTTTAGCACTTTTCCACAAGAAAAGTCTTGTTGGAGAATTTATTTCATGGTGTTATTAAAGAGAAAGCTTTGCATTCTCCTGTGCAATTTGAGGTTCATAGTCATCACTTTTTTTTTTTTTTTTTTTCTGTGAGAATGATTCCCAGTAGAATGATCTTCCCAATAGAAGACCAAGTTAGATCCATCAAGAATTTGGAGGGCTGAAAATTCAGATAGGACTCCAGACGGAGTCAGTGAAGAGAATGAGGCACTAGAAATGAGGCAGCCTTGGATACGGCTGCTGGCTTCTTTGGCAGCCATAGCCCTGGCATTAGTGTTTATAGGAGTAAGACCTAGGAAGCTCCCCCAGGTGAGGCAGGACTCCGGAATGGGTGCATCTCCATGATGTGCAGGCCCTCACCAAAAACCAGAGAGGGAGCAGCCTCAGGAGCTAGTGGAGGCTCAAGCTCACAGAGCCTCATGATGCAGCGCAGCTTCAGTCCAGAATGAAAGTGGTTGCATTAGTAGTTGCCAACAGCTCACGTGCTGCTGAGCTTGGATATCTCTATATTGTATTGCCCCAGAGTTGCTGCTCCAAAGGAAGCGCAGCCAGCCTGGGAGCACAGATTTGGGATATAAATTGCCCCTGTCCAAGGGGACGGGACGTCACAGCTGCTCTGCCCACTAGAGCTGGATGGGATTTAAGCAGCCACCTCTGCCACCCTAAGGAGCAGCTGCGATACCCACAACACAGGCAGGGGTTCAGGTGAGCACAGGAGCCCTGGCAGCCCATCTGCATCTGGGAACGGGCACTCACCAAAGAACAGAGGAACAAAAGGCTGAATTTCAAACATGACTTCTGTCTTTGACAGAAGCAGTAGAAGCTCAGGAGGGATTACTGCTTTCCCTTAAGCCTTTGAACACTGCAGAGACTTTAGATACACCAGAGTACCAAATAGCCTATAAAGGGAACCAAAGTTTTATTTTAACGATGTCCAATGGAATAAACAAGTGGCACAGAACCAGCACATGTAGTGCTGGGAAAAGGCAGCAGCGTATTAAGCGGGCACTTGGAACAGCAGCAAAGCTCCTTCCCATGGCCTGTGTCCCCAAATGCATGGGCACAAGTCACTGGAGCTCCTTACACACAGAGAGGAGTACTGCGAGGAGGGGTCTGTCTGCATGCTGTATGCTGGCTTTGGCTACCTTCTCTTTCCTCTTGCCACTCTTCTTAATATTGAAAGAGTTAATCTTGTAGCCATGCAACCACATGTTCTTTGTTTTGTCCATTGAAAGTGCTTTGCTTTTGAATGTTTTCTTTTTTTTTTTTTTTTTTAAAATGACTTTGCTGCAACACTGACCCAGAGACATTCCCTCTGTTTCTTTTGAAAAGAGGTGAAATGAAGAAAACTCAACATTCTGGTGACTGCTGTTTCAGAAGTGCAGGGAACGAAACAGCTCGAGCCAGGATGGCAGGGAAGCAGAGAGCACCCAGGCCCAGCAAATGAATTCTGAACTAGAACCAAGATAGACTCAGCCACATGCCATGGCTCTATGTATGTGCGTGTGTGTAGATATATGTATAAGCATACACACCTGTGTGTGTGCATGTATGTGTATATACAAGACTACATCCAGGCAAGATGCTTCCAGAGCACTTAAGGACACCCCAGCAGACACGCTGAGACAAGTAAAGCAATAACACCATTTGAAAGAGTGAGCTGAAGGCTAAAAGATGCAAAGTAGTTTATTCTAAGAAGTATCTACATCTATGTTATGGTGGAATCATTCATTCTACATTCAGTAAAATTTGTTTCCAAAGTAATTAATGCAAACAGACTCTGTATAATTTTCTTTTTAATTATTTGTGCAGGTACATGCTGATTAATTTTTTTTAACCTGAAATAAGTTAACCTGGAATTCCTGTCAAGCTTAAAAAGCTTTACATTATTATTATTATTATTATTAATTTCATGGCAAGATCCTAGAAGATTGTATAAATCCATGGCTTGATCCAAATGGTCCCATTTTCAGAAGCACTAACCTAGCAGCCAAGTGACACAGCTCTTCTTTCTAGCTGCTTGATCAGCTGTATTTTAGGATTCTAAGCAAAACAGGCATGTTAAAAGGGAAGCAAATCCCCTCTCACTGAGGGTGAGAACCATGCACAGGACTCCTTTTCACAAATCTGTGCAAATACCAAAAAAAAAAAAAAAAAAAAAAGGTAAACTATAAAACTATAAACTATCCTTGCTATCCTTGTCACCCTGAGGTAGTCTTACCAAGTCTGCGCACTCTCTCTTCTTGCGGCCAGTAGCACCAAGATCCATTTTGCCTCCACTAGAACATTTTCAGTCACCTGAAAGCCTGAGCATGAGCACGAGCACACACCTATGTCCACATTTCTCCTCACAAGGGCACCTAGATCAAGGCTATGGCTCTCTCCAACCCAGGAGTGATTTTGGAGCTCAGCTGCAGAGCTTGTCCATGCTCCATTTCCAGCGCATACCACTAAGCACATATGAATTAAATTGTGAAGCAGGCCTGCGTGCCCTCCCTCTCCCAAACAAAACCCCCTCAAGAAATCTTGCATCCCAAACCACATCCTTATTAAAAACATTAATAAGTAAATAGTCAGAAGGGTGTGTGCAAGCCACTTAGTTAAAATTCCAAAGCTCTAATCTTCTCCAGCAACAAAACCTTCTGCTCCTGCCAAACCACTTGGTCCATCTGTTTCACTTTCTTGTACTGTAAAAACAAGAACACAACTTCCTCTAATTTACACAAGCAGTATGTTGATTCCATGTTCATAGTGCCCTCTTCTGAATAAGCTTTTCTTAGTTTTAAACCCCTTTAGCACAGAAGTTTCAGGTCTCCCCTAATAGAAGCTCAGGTGATCGCACAAGCATTCATTCATTCTTGTGTTGCTCTCACAAACCATGGGCATAAACACAAGATAACTTTTTGTTTTCTTGTTTCACGGGCAGTAGCTCTGTTCATGGATTTCAATCAAACTCCTTCCATTTCTTTTTTTGATTGAAAGACTGACATCTTTCCTGAAAATCTGAAACCTTGAGAATGTGTAAATAAATATAGATATTTTTAATGTCTACTCATTACCATGAAGAAAAATGTATTCAGTCAAAAATGGGATTTTTTAGTTAGCCATTTAAGAAACCACTAAACCTTTTAATGCCTTTTAAAAGTTCAATGATGTAAACTTTGAAGAAATTTCACTTCTTGTTCTGTAGCTTGATAAACCTTCAAAACAACATGCTTTTGAGAATCTAGCAGCCATTCCACCAAAATCTGGGTAACTAATCCAATATCCTTTTCACCTAAGGCAGGAAAAAAAATCCAATTATTTAAAGCAGATAAAGCCCCATGTTTAGGCCTACGACTTCAAGGTATGAAGCAAGGAGGGCTTGAGAGCAACTTGAAAAATATATATCTTCTGCAGGCTACCTTTAGAGGAATTGTTCCTGTGGGTGGATATAGGTAAATAAGAGTTCCTGCTCCTCAGGGTTTCATATGGAAACATTTACTGAGTTACACCAGTATAAATAGCTATAAAAGCTTAGAACAAACCTCCTCCTTCAACATTAGATACTTCACCTCAAATTTTATTTGTAATTAAAATGTTCCACAGGAAATAATAACTGTAGCCTTAATTAGGTAATTAAACCTGTTCTCAAGGACTTATGTAATGCAAAAGAATAATCATGCAGATGGAAAAGTTTTAAATGAGTATGAAACTAGTAATTATATACACACACAAGAGGCAAGAAAAAAGACTCTTTCTTAAACCTCTTATATAACTTTGTCAAAATTACATGTTTGACAACCAGCTGTTGTGCATCTCAAGTGAAGAGCTTACTAATGCACTTCTTTTGTATCGCCATGCCGCAACAAAGGCCATACTTGTTAATGCTCAGAGGTAGCAGACTCTAACTAAGAAATCAGAGAGAGCCACAAAGAGCTTAGGTCTTCTCCTTAGATGCTGCAGTGTTCAGATGTGCCAGGAACTCAGAATAACTTCTCTTTACATGACTTTCCTTCTCTCTCTTCCTTCTTCACCTATCCCACCCTTCTCTAAGATGTTCGGTAATGAGGATGTCTCAGCTGCTTAGAAAGCAGCTGTTAAACTGCCCTAGTTTACAGCAAAGCACAAAGAGGGTGTGCGTGGGAGGAAATACAATAAAATAAAATGCAATTTTTAGTGACTAAACATTTGTACTTTTACAAATGAGAGCTGATAAATCAGTTGCTCAAAACTTACCAAGAACAGACCTTCCCAAACCTTTTCTCAATCAATCAGCTAGAAGCTGTAGCATTTATAGGTCTGCATACAGTAGGATCACTGGCTCCTAAAAGACACCTTCAAGCAGTGGCCAGAGTTACATTGCCATGACGTTTTGCATTGCAGACTGGAGATGACTATACGGATGGGGAACTAAAGGAAAATAATACACTTAAAGTCATGTGTAGTTTCTAGATTGCAGATTTAGGACAGATGCCCTGTGCTGAGCAACCCTATAGAGATTAAAAGTTTTTTGTTTGTTCTTTACTGGCTGCTTTTGATCCACTTTTGCAACTTGTCACCCAACATATTTACAGCCTAAGCTGGGATCTATGTCTCAAAACTAACTCCCCTATTCATACAGGACTACATTTCCCTAATACATTTAAATTAGTTTACAGCAGTGTCTCAAGTAACCATCAGTGATACTATACATCGAGTCAGTCAGTTCTCAAGAGCTTCTTTAAACACAGCCTTGCCTTAGCCTGGCGAAGCTGGGGTGACAGAAGGAAATCCTGTTCTTTCACACAGCTCCCTCTGCTGATAAGGTCTTCCCACCTTCTCATGCTGCAGAGCATCTCCAGGAGCCTGTTCGGCCATCCTGATTTCTAGAGAGCTCACAAATATTTGACTGTTATTATGCAAAAACTAAGAGTTGAGTCCTGGGGGAAAAAAATGAGCCTTGAAGAAGTCAGTGCTATGTGCACAACAACTATTCCATTTCATGAAAATCTTTGGGAGGAAAAAAAACATCTGCCAACCAAAACGAAAGAAATAATTTTGAAACCTTGCAGAGAAGTTCAGCTTTGCAGAGACTGGAGACAGTAATAATCAGAACTGCCTCATATTTATTAACAAGATTTTCCAGAAGTGATGAATACTTGAGATTCGTATCACAAAGCCACAGAGACATCTAAGTATCAAAAAAGCAAACAATCTTTTCTGTACAGGAAGCAGGAAATATGGAGAAACAGAAAACTAAGCAAATGTTGAAAGTCCTAAATTGAGTCATATCCAAAGAGAACAGATGCTGCCCATCACATTGCTACATTTATTACAGCTTTAAAATGTTTATATTCTGCTTTTTTTTTTCCCTTATCATCACAAAGTTGCCTATTCTGTGTTTAAAATTTAAATTTTCCATTACAAGTTGAAGGCTGATTTCTCAATATTTATGCACCAATGAAGAATTCTCCAAATGTTAAGAATGTTAAGAAATGTTAAGAACTGAAATTATTTTTTATATATTTTTTTATTTTCTGGTTTTATTTTTTAATTTCTGGCTACAATATCTCTATGTAACTACAGATGAAGGCTACACCTTCTTCGTAGTTGCTAAAAGGATTATGGAACAAACTAACATTCTCTTAAGTTCTCCTTTGGTACTTCTTACGTGGAGCAAAAAGAATAGCACTGCCATATTAATTAATATGATTACCATTAGGAGTCTGTTTAAACTACAAGAGCACTATTGGAAATCACTTTATTAAAAGAAACAAAGCCATTAAATTGAGATATTCCAATCCAGTCTGAATGCCCTTCCTAACACTAAGAGAAGACCCAATAGTGATTCAACATCACATATTTTCTCATCTGCAAGCACAAATAATTTTGTCTAAGTTTAGCAAGGGCTCCTTCATTCCCTAAAGAATACCCTATATCCACAAAAAAAAAATACCCGCACACATATCTAGCAGGACTAGATTCTGTTCTGGAAGTAGGGTGATGCGTGGTGAAGGACTTTAGCATAATGATTTGGTTAACAACAATCATTTAATTTCACTTAAAATAACAGGAAACAGCCACAGTCGGCAATTACCTGAGGGAGGGGCAGCTGGGAAGAAATGAGAGTGCCCCAAACAAGGACGCACTCCCACCAGACTGCTCCTTCCCCAACAGGGTTCAGGAACTCCAAAATGTCGTTTTTATTATTCCTCACCTGCCTTCCCTCCCCTCATTTATCTATTCCTAAGGTAGCCTTAGGTAGCCTACAATGTTATCCTTCAAAAATGTAATTGTTGCTTCTTAGATAGAAGTCACTAACAGAATTCTTCTAAAAAATACTTCTTTATGCAACATACCTACAACCAACAAGTGAGAGTCATTTTCCTATTTTTACCAAACCAGAAGACTTGTGAACACTCCACATTTCCTCCTTCGAGCTGAGCATATCTCTAGATTCCTAATTAAACTAAAAAGCAGGACTGTTAACGGACGTCAGAGGTTACAGATAAATAAGTGGACTTTGTTACGTTAAAGATCTTTGTTGGTTTTCCCCTCCCTCCTAAAAAATGCATTTCCATCTCCTCTGAGTGGTGGTAAACACTGACCCACCAAGTACACAAACAGCACAAACAATCTACAGGCTTTAGGACATTGGGAAGCAGGCCAGAATCATTAGGGTTCAGTGGAATCATAAAATAAAATGGAATAAAGAGCTTTCCTGGTAGGAAAAGTATCTGTCATCGTTTTTTTCTCCTGATTGTTACTACAACTCGGCTGCAACCCTTCAGAAAGGGCTTCACTGCAGGGACTGTCATCGCTGAGGGGCCCCAGGCCCCTAGAGCCTAGTTCTGATGTCCTCACCTGCTGCAAGCAGATGACTTTCCTTCAGCTCCCTTCCTGAAGGCAGACGAGGGTAACAAGGTTAAAAGACGCTGGCTTCAGCCACCACCCAATGCCCTCATGCCCATACCACTTTCACGAGACACATGGTAATGACCACGATTGGTTTCCATGTGTCTTCCTCACAAGTCTCCTTTGATACACAAGCAAAGGCAACTGTGTGAAGGAGTGAGGCTGGGGCAGCCAAGAGGAGCCCCTCGGGCCTGCACTGCAGCTGCAGGGCTCCCCTACCCGTGCGCACGAGCAGCGTCTAGGGCGCTGGGAGTGTTTCACGGGGGTGGTCTGGCAAGTCACAGATGTCACTGGTAGGTAACATAGACATTATTCATAGGCAGTCACTGCTTGCTATCTGCAGATACTGAATGCAGGCAGAGCAGATTGGAAACGAGGTTGGTTTAAAAAGAAAAACCAAGTCAGACTATCTGTCCTCTTAGAGCTCCAGTCATTCCTGCGAGCCGAAAGAGGGAAAGACTCAGCGAGCAGGACCGATACTTTATCAAAATAGCTACCCAAAATCAAGAATATAGCAAGATAATGCAGTACTAACCAGCACTGTGGCAACCTCTGGCCCTTGTGCCTGCTTTTTGTTGCAGCTGGAGACTGGCAGCTTTATGTTCCAGTCCTTTCCTGCTCTATATTTGTGTCATCACTTCTTAAACATCCAACCTTTCTGCTCTACACATTCTATAGTAACAGAAGAGACCATCTGAATGTTCAATTGGTCATGTGAACATGCCCAGCTTGCTTTACATTTTTTAATTGCATGAAGAAATACAATGAATTTTACTTGTAAGTAAAGATTTATATTCATAAGGGTACACAAAAGAGTCAAAATAAACATAGTAAGAGCAACATAAATGCCTGACAATACAGAGTTCCTATATCAGCCCATCTTCCTTTAGTTATAGCTATCCCTTCAAGTGAAGGGACTTCCATACTCATGACATTCTGGCTTCTTCGTTAAAGAATGGTGTGGCCTGCTCATTAAACAGCTGCAATAAAGATCTCTTCCCTAGGAGCAGAAATGAGGTACTTCATAGCCACAACCACCAGGTCCTGTGGCTCACAATAACACCATTCAAAACAGCAAGCTTGCTCCCTGAAAGAATATACTAATATTAAAAAGCTTGGTTGTATTCATAATATTCAAAATAAAGTTATTCCACAAAATGTTTGTTAATTTAACTATTAGATTACAAAGCTGAACTGTTAACAAAATGCTTTACAGATATCACTATGACCTATACATAAACTAATACCAGAGCACCACCTTTTAAGTAGAAACTATTTAAGTATTCTAAAACATTTCCCCTCCTCAAGAAACTCATCTCTGTCAATGCTCAAACACAGTTCTTGGCAAAGCTAAACAATTCAGCAATGTGGTTTTTGCAGCTGCGCTTCTCTACCAGCCCCCAAATACGAGGCCTCCAGAATCTTCATTAAGAGCACGATAGAGCCACAGTATGAATGAATTATTCTTTCTTTTCATCTTTCCTGATGGTCTATTTACCTACACATGACTTATACAAGAATTTGTTTATGAACGCCAGACCCAAGTTTACACTTGTGGGTATGATACAGATCAAGCGATTAATAACAGAACACAGAGTTGTTTACAAAAGCAAAAGGCACAATCTAACTGAAGACAAACTTAAGTATTCAACATCTAACAAGATCTAACAATTTAAGAGGTTGATAATTACTGTGAAGTATTCCTAAAGCTCTTGCTATTGTCCTTTTTGATCTTCTTTAAGGCATCATGAGGAGTCATGACATTACTGGAGCACACATAGCTAAACTCTATTCCTTCAGAAAATGTAAACTCTAGTACTGCAGATCTTTTTTCTTGGCACTTTCAAAATCAAAGTTGTATACAACTAGGAAAGGATTCAGAGGATTACATGTTATAGCAAACTAAGAACCAATAACACTTGATTAGATATATTTTTGTGGACTTTTAAAATCAGAATTAATTTCATCTCTCTGATTATCTCATTTTAAACAGAAGCACAATGTACAAAACTATCTTTTTCCTAGATTCTGTCTATAGGGAAATCTTTTAAAGAATGCCTGTTGCACAAGAGAGCCCAACTTTAGCAGTTCCATTCTTCATTCTAGACCTAAAGGATCTGGGGACACCCTGTTTTTTTCCAGAGAATGTACTCTCTACTTACCTATTCTCTGGAAGAACATCACTAGGTACTTCCATGCTCCCTCAGGAAAGAAAAAAAGTTATATGTTTCCAGGCATAAGAGAAGATCCCTGAAAATGCACATGAGTAGGCACAAAGCTACTCTAACAAATGCAGTTGAGTTAGTATGAGAAGTTACCACCATCAACTCTTTAACCCATCTTTTTACCAAATAGTATCTCCCCGTGATGCACAGTTATTTACACAAGCTGTCTTCCACCATCTCTGCTGGGCAGGTGTGCCAAGTCTTGGCAGAGGGCAGCAATGACGGCACTGCTGATGGAAGACGAGGATGGAAGGTTCTCCTTGGTCCTTCCTGCACCTAACCAGGCACAATGATGGCCCCAACTATGTAATGGGCAGCATGTGCCAATGTCTCTGAAGACCATTCCTATATTAAAAATGCAAATGAAAAAAAGCAAAAAAAAAGGAGCAGAAAGGGAGACATGGAACATTCCCGCAGAAGAAGATAAAGCAAGATGTACATAGAATCTTGCCTGAAAAAATCTTGCCTGACTAACCTGATAGCCTTCTATGATGAAATGACCGGCTGGATAGACGAGGGGAGAGCGGTGGATGTCGTCTATCTCGACTTCACCAAGGCTTTTGACACCGTCCCTCACAACATCCTCCTGGGCAAGCTCCGGAAGTGTGGGATAGATGAGTGCACAGTGAGATGGATTAGGAACTGGCTGGATGGCAGGGCCCAGAGAGTGGTGATCAGCGGTGCAGAGTCTAGTTGGAGGCCTGTGGCTAGTGGGGTCCCCCAGGGGTCAGTCCTTGGTCCAGTCCTGTTCAATTTATTCATCAATGACCTGGATGAAGGCACAGAGTGCTCCCTCAGCAAGTTTGCTGATGACACCAAACTGGGAGGAGTAGCCGATACCCCAGAGGGCTGCGCTGCCATCCAGAGGGACCTGGACAGACTGGACAACTGGGCGGTGAAAAACCTCATGCAATTCAACAAGGCCAAGTGCAAGGTCCTGCACCTGGGGAGGAATAACCCCAGACACCAGTACAGGCTGGGGACCGAGCTTGTGGAGAGCAGCTCTGCGGAGAAAGACCTGGGTGTCATGGTGGACGACAAGTTGACCATGAGGCAGCAGTGTGCCCTCGTGGCCAAGAAGGCCAATGGGATCCTGGGCTGCATTAAGAAGAGCATCTCCAGCAGGTCGAGGGAGGTGATCCTGCCCCTCTACTCAGCCCTGGTGAGGCCGCATCTGGAGTACTGTGTCCAGTTCTGGGCTCCACAGTACAAGAGGGATGTGGAGCTGCTGGAGAGAGTCCAGCGCAGGGCTACAAGGATGATCAGGGGCCTGGAACATCTGCCCTATGAGGAGAGGCTGAGGGAGCTGGGCCTGTTCAGCCTGGAGAAGAGAAGGCTGAGAGGGGATCTAATCAGTGTATATAAATACCTCAAGGGAGGGAGTGCAGAGGACGGTCATGGTCTCTTTTCAGTGGTGGCCACTGATAGGACTAGAGGAAATGGCCGGAAACTGAAACATCAAAAATTCCATAGGAACTTAAGGAAAAATTTCTTAACAGTGAGGGTGACAGAGCACTGGAACAGGCTGCCCAGAGAGGTTGTGGAGTCTCCTTCTCTGGAGATCTTCAAAACCCGCTTGGATGCAGTCCTGCGCCACGTGCTTTAGGTGTCCCTGCCTATGCAGGGGGGTTGGACTAGATGATCTCTAGAGGTCCCTTCCAACCCTAAGCATTCTATGATGATTCTATGATGATTCTATGAATGGGATACTGAGGAATTATTGGGGCACAGAATCACAAGAGTTCAAAGACACTTATGCTGGGAATGCTGCAGGGATCTGTGTTGACTATATGGCCTCCTTTTGCCAGCACTGGCACTCATCTAACTTCATGGGGGGACTGTTCAGGAACTCAAACAGGCAGAAAGCTTAAAAAAAAAAAAAAAAAAAACGCCACACACACCAGATATTTGCTGTTGATTTGAGTCTGTAAACCAGTTCACTTTGAGGTCAGACAAGCAGTAATGCCACTACAAGGGGAAAGACAGACCACAGTAGCGCTTATCTAAATAGTGCTCTAAGCCAAGGAAACTATGCCCTATAAGAGGGCTTTACTTGCCCCTGTTCTCAAAACATTCCCCTTGCAGCTGTGTCTAATGATTCTCTCTTCACATTCAGAACGACCTCATGACTCTTCCTCCCCCATTGTACTTACATATTGGGGTACGAAAAGAGAGAGACACAAAGATAGGTTTACCAGAGGTTGGAACTAGCTGTTTGCATCACTTGTAAATACTGGATTTTCACTTATTCAAAGCGGCCAGTTTCTGAACCCTATTTCCTATAATCTCCTAAGTCTCCACGATACGATCTTCTCCTACAGTGTTCTTTACATTATTTTCTGCAATTAGTATGGACTGGCATTCAGAAATTGGTGTTTCCGAAAGCTTTGCCAGTGCTCTTTAAGCATTTTGGAAGGCGAATCTGTGACCTGTGCCAGAGTCTGCAGCCCCCCATGCTTGCTGAAGCTCTTTTAGCATGGCACTGATCCATCCCCTGTGTGCCATGTGTCTCTACGTGTCAAAATGATGCCAAACTCATCAGAAAAGACACTTACTGCATGATCAAGTCAAAGATGTTCTATAAAGTATGATCAAAAGAAATCTAACTTATAGTATAATTGAATCTTAATTGTCTCCTTTCGATGCTTGGAAATATTATTACTTAAGCAGCACTGATTTACTCTCAGGTTATCAAAGACTGAAAACCCAGCTATTACATTGATTCAGAATGGTCTGAAGTTGCTATGGAGCCTTCTTTAAAAGGGGGTTGGTTAAATGACTTCCTGCTTTCCTTTCTAACTTGAAGGCTTCTGCACAAAGTGCCAGCATTTTCACCTGGAGGACGTGCAGTGAACAGCCGTGCCTGCTGTCACATGGCGCTTGTGCTGGATTTGACATTAGCAGAGGCAGAAGCTCTAAAATACGGGTCCAAAATTCAATCCCTTCCAATGACTCATGGATGCGAGAAGGACATTTAAGACCGATCATAGTGCCCACATCCATGCTGATGCCTGACTCAGTCCAGGGAGAACATGCTTGAAACATGGGAGAACTTGACCTTGGCACCTCTTTCCCTATACAAGGGGCTATGGACGTATGAGCTGCTCCTGCTTGAGTGGGTCCCAGCAGTCCCATTGTTTCCTGAGGAGGCCAGCACTCCTGCAGAGCTAGCCCTGGAAGTGGGCAAGTCCTGCTTAGCTCAGGGCTATGCTGCCAGTTCCTTACTAACTCCAAGCCATTATCAGTCATCGTTACTCCAAGCCATCCCAAGCTCAAGTAATCACTGACTCACTATAAGCCTGTTTCTATTCAAACAAAATGAGGAACTGTTTGAGAAGCAGATAGGACAATTATTTTCTCCTCTTTCTCCTCAGTTTCTCAATTAGTTGATCTTTACCCCCTGCATCTTTATTGATGAAAATTAAACTACTCCATTCCCATGAGTACCATTTTCTGGAATCAATATTTCCATAAGCACAACTGAACTCAAGTCCTTGAGTAAGACAGGAGTAGACCTAAATCTGAATAAAATTAACCAGTGTCAGGAAAAAACATATAAAATACCTTAGGTACAGAAGACATCGTTATGCAATAAGTTTAATTTTCTACACATCTTCCCAGCAGACTCCCCTGATAAGAGAGAGAGAGAGAGAGAGAGAGAAAAAAAAAAGCTGCACATCCTGGCTTGAAGTTCTTGAAGCCTTTAATTGATTTTTTTAAAGTAAAGATGAAAAATGCTTTCAGTAGAACAAATACAATCTTGCACAAATCTGAAGTAGTAATCAGGATTTGCCAGGAGCTACTCTGTCTCAGTAATTTACAGACTTCTATAGCAACAACACAACAATTACAGAAGGAAGTGAAAAAAATAAGGTAGAGGAATGGATGCAGCTTAGGAATAATTATTAATAAAGTATGAATATTTAAAAAAATCCAATCTATTTCTCCTTAAATAGCATGCTTTGCTTTTCTTAGAGTGCAGATATTTGGTAAAAGGAGGACTGAGCCTGAAGGCAGAACCTTTCAAAACTGCTGCCAGTAGTAGTCCAAAGGCCTCGTAAGCTTGATTATTTTTTTCCCTCTGCAACGTCAGTGTGTTTGAAGGTTTCCTTCATGAAGCATCAACCTTGTGGAACTAAAAATCTAAAAACTGCAGAGCTGGATATTGGTCCAGCACAAAAAAAAAAAAAAAAAAAAAAAAAAAAAAAAAAAAAAAACAGCAACCCACCCACAAAAAAACCCCACAAAACCACAACAGCACCACACACACACACACACAGTGGCAACTGAGCAATGGATTCTACAAAAAGGGACAGTGCAACAACATTTTTGGGTTACAAAATGTTTTATAAAGCAGTCAGAGAGGTGCTGTGTAGAGATAGAGATCAGGAGATGTTTAGGTCTTCAAAGAAACTCATTAGAGCATTCGGAAGGAAAAAAAAAAGACCTACCTCTTAAAAAGAGATTAATTGAAAAAACTTTTTATTTCAAGAAACATCTTTGACATTTATTATAAACTTCTGTGAAAGGCTACCTTTTGAAAAGGCTATACAAGTCCCAATAAAGATATCAAGCTATTTCTAGAAACAGGAAAAGAAGATCAGAAGAAAGCTAACAGAGATAAGACCCACTATGCAATTGGGACATTATTCTATAAACACGGAAGCTACAGTTAATTCACCCTATAATTTCACTCCTAACAGAGCTTCCAGGAAAGATCCCGGACTCGTCACTGCTCCATTGTCACCCCCTGCCCCTACAATAGTGACATTTGTAAACAAGTCGTTGTATAAGGAAAAACCAAGGAGTGATTACTTTTGAATAACACTAGAGCCACGTCTTAAGGTAATCCACTTACAAGCAACTTATCAAGGGGATAAGAGGGAATGAGAAAACACAGGTAAGGGAAGGAGTAACCACCAGGGTGCAGATGTGTTGATGGCTCAGCAGTGGCTCTGTGAGAGCCCTGCCGAACGCTGGCTGGCGTTGGCAGAGTGCAGCAGTGCGGGCTTTGGCTCCACAAAGACCCTCCTGGCGCCTAACAAGACTTGCTGGGGTCCTTTCATGCAAAGGACGACACATCTAGGGGAGTGGTGGAGGGGACAGCGTAAGACCCAAGGGATATTAAGATGATAATCATATTTATACCACTGGTTTCTTTGAGCCTATGAATCTTGTCAATCTTCAGCTTCCTCAATCCATAGCCTAAATGCCTACGGCAAAAGTCAACTGCAGCCTGAGTGCTGCCTGTATTGCCCTTTTTTTTATTATTACTTATTCCTGGATTACTTCTATAAAATACATACGTGGATGCATAGAGAGCTGTGCTGCCCACTCAGAGGCAGGAGATGTTACCTGATCAATAAAAGTTTCCTAAAATTTATGCTAGAAACCCACACGCCAGCAGCCTGTCATGCCCCGGAGGCATGTGTCATGCTGCCAGACATGATTAGAATGTGATAAGAGAAGAATTTTTAAAGACAATGTACAGGAAGCTGCTTCGAGATTACATCTTATCAGTAGAATCTACTTCTGCTTTTGTAATTAATAGGAAATGGTCACAGTCAATCAAAACATTGCTTTTACAGCAAGTAACTCAATTACTGCTTGGAGTGACACTTCCTTATGCTAAGCTGTAAATAAAAGTATAGGCACTTCCCTCGGTTTGAGCTTTATCCTATGGAGTCTGAATCTGAATGCAAATCACTTGTTACAAAAGCTTTAGTAGTTTTCCACCAGTATTTTTCTAAAAGCCTGTTTAAAAGGTAAGGGCCATTCCCGTTCCTCCCTCATTTCAAAGGCTTTCTGCCCCTCTGTTAGGCGAGCAGACTTAGTCCTAGCAATTCATTATTCACAGTCTTTTGGTGCATGTTATTTGCAACTTTGATCCTTGAAGTCGCTTTCTGGAGCAGCTTGCTCAGGACCCAGATGGTGATCACAGGCTTAAGGTGCTTTTCCAGTATCTTCTGAAGTCTGAAGAAGCTCCAAGTACTGCTCAAGTTCAAAGAATGGGGAGCTAAGTTGCAACCTCATGGCTTTTATTGCTTCGTCACATTATGTTTTTTTCCTTTTTTAATTCCCGATTATTGGAAGCTCTGCACCATGTGATGAGCACCACAGGCCATCTTAATACTCTAAAGATTTTTAAAAATAATAATAATAATAATAAACAAGCAGTTGCTCAGTACTGTGTATTTCTCTACAATTTTAATGCCTCATGATGCATAACAAAACTAATACTGGGGCTGAACAATGCATCACTGGAGGAAAAAACTTCACACAAGAGGAGAAATTTTGAGTCTCTCAATCTGGACTTCACTTCATCTGAACATCTCATAAGATGCTTTGCATCACAAATCTAAGTCCTGACCCAAGGGCCACCCTCCATAGTAGGAAACGCAGATTCCATAGTAGCTCTTACTTCTCCATCCCTTTGCTGCACCTTTCTGTTTCAACACCAATATTACACTTTTGCCAATGTTAGTTACTTCACAGTAAACCTCAGAGGAGTCAAAATTTTCTTTACAACCAGCTCCTGACATTAGAGATTATTAAAAAGCAAGCAATTTTCAGACAATACGATGAACATGAGGATTTGCAGAAACTGCAAGGCGAATACTGCATTCTAGCTCCTCCCATCCTCTTCTGCTTTTAAGACAGTGTTGGGGTTTGAGAAAGCCCAAGGCTTTCATTAGCACCCGTTAGTGATTCTAGGACACCTTTCAGCTCCAGCTACGGCACCAGGAAGGGGAGGCAGTACCAGGACAGAGTACCACAGGGCCTAACCAACAGGGATCTAGGCAAAAACTACATTTCAGTCCCAAATAGGAGGGCAACAGTAAAAAAAAAAAAAAAAAAAAAAAAACACACACACAAAAAAACAAACAAAACAACAACAACAACAAAAAGAAACCTCCAAAAGCCCAGGAGTCATTTTGTTTCTCTCAGTATGTGAGACTGGGGCAGCCAGTTTATATCAGCACTTTATCATTATGGCAAACCCAGACACAATTGTGAACAAGAGGTTAAAACTAGATTTTTGGATGCAATTAGACCTTCTTTCCAGGACAGAGGAGAGAGGAGATACTAACATCACATGAAAACCTGCGTGCTTGGAATCTGTATGTAATTTGAATACACCAGCAAAACCAGGAGAAAAAGACATTCAAGATGCACGTTACAGAGGCAGAACGAGGACAGCAGGACTCCTTGAGGAGTGGTTAGACTGCTGTGTACAGATGCCTCGTTAAACACTTACCAAGAGCCTGTGCATCATGTAGGAGAATGTTAATTGTTTACAGGTTCTCGGAGCTGGAGGACTTGGATAAATACCAGGAAGTGGCGTCCAGAAAGTCCATTGTACAGTTAAAGGGAGAGGAACCGCTAAAGGAGGAGCTTCCATTTAAGTCCATCCTGCTCATTCCGAACCTAATTATTTACCCTTGAGAGTTTCCTTTCCCAAGACTGAATTCAAGGAGCAAAAACACTGGAAGAAATTTTTCTTGTGGGAGGAAGGCCATATACATGGAGGACAGTCATTATTTGGTGGTGCTCTAACCAGTACTTCTAGAAGAAAGAAAAAGAAAAAAGAAAAAAGAAAAAAGAAAAAAGAAAAAAGAAAAAAGAAAAAAGAAAAAAGAAAAAAGAAAAAAGAAAAAAGAAAAAAGAAAAAAGAAAAAAGAAAAAAGAAAAAAGAAAAAAGAAAAAAGAAAAAAGAAAAAAGAAAAAGAAAAAAGAAAAAAGAAAAAAGAAAAAGAAAAAAGAAAAAGAAAAAAGAAAAAGAAAAAGGAGGCCTTCTAGTCTACTTGGGAAAGGCTTCAGTGCCTCACACTGAGGTGATTACCATTAGCACTTTTGCTTTACATCCCTAGCATGAAGGCTTTAAAGTTAGTAGTACTTTTTTCAGCAACAAGGATTTAGTAAACTCTCAAATCATTATGCCTAAATTTCCAAAAGCGTTACTTATTTTTAAACAATATTCCCATTGCATTGGTCAAATGCTTGACTTCTGCAAGCAGTTCTTCCCCATTTCTCCTCTGCATAATCACATTTTCTAAATCCTCACAAAAATATTTTTGTCCACACGTAATCTCACTCCAGTGAGGCAGGCTCACGCTACAGGAAGCTCAGCTGTGGCCTCTCAGACATGTTCATGGATCCTACCTGTTATCCTGCTTGCCAGTCTTTGGCTCGTGTTCCTCCCACCTGGCAGTCTTGGAGAGGGACAGACACTTCAGTTGGACAGTCCAGATCACCTAAAACCTCTGTTAGACTTCGAGTGCACCTTTCCTTTCCAGGACTGCAGTGGGGAAAATATGGCAACCCCAGCCTATATATGAAGCCAGAGTAGTCAGCAGGCCTGGATATAACATCTGCCCCCACTTTCCTTTAAAATCCTAAACAGCCTTTCATAATAGAACATCGCCTAATGCCAAGAGTGCGTACACAAGGAAGCACAAATGCTTACCTCCCACCAAAAAATGCATTTCCCCTGTTATTTCAGGTAGGCCTATCTTACTCCTGTATCTGCAGGACCTGCTCACTTCAGTGCAAAGGCTCTCCAGGAATGAGGAAGATAAGGACGCACTCTGTAAGAAGTTCAGCAAAGCCCATTTTCCTTCCCCCTCTGCTGTCTCCCAGGTCTGGTTGAACTAGTTTGAGCAGCTTACCTGGGGCTTGGAGATAGACTTCAAAGGGCTGGGTTTTCCTCTCCTATTGTATCCTGTTTGGGGAGCCACTGTTATCAGCCTGTTGTCTCCATCCATTCACAGAGGTCCCACAACAGCTCCCACGACAACAGGCAGTGCAGGTTGGTGGAGCTCTTTGGTGGTCAGGGGGCTTTCCACAGAAAGTTGTTTATGTAGAAGTCAATCCTGCAGGTAGGGAGCAGCAGCCTGGCACAGAGCTTGCTTAGGCTGGGCTCTTCTGCTACCCAAACTATCTGAGAAGGCTCCATTTAGGATGTCATGTTCATGAGCTCTACCCAAAAAACTCCTCCTATATAACAGCTCCACCTATATCTCATGGTAAAACAGTGATGCATCACTCAAGATGCTCACAGAAACATATGTTTGGGTGTATGGGCTGGGATCCTCATGCTTGCTTTTTGGTTGGTTTTGAATTTGACTTTGGACAGTGGCAATTTCACACAAGACACAACAAGGGCAGGAATGGTTAAAAAAGAGGGAGAGGTATTCCTTATTTTTGCACTGGTAGAGTTTTGTCTATCCTGTAAATCCATTCATTTTGCTTATTCATGTAGAATTATAATAATTTGAGGGGGAAAGAGAGAGGGAAGGGGAAAAAAAAGTATGCTTCTGTTTTTGTCATTCTCCATGTCACAGAGAGCAAGTTTTTTTTTTTTTTTTTTTTAAGAAGTACTAAACTTACGTCTTGAAACACAGAAACGCTTAAGTGTCAAAAAGTTTACTGGAAAAAAAAATAGTGATTTCATCTCCGTTTCTTGCGGCACGCCTTGCAAAACTGCGCTAGAAGCTTTGCAGAGCTTCTCGCAAGTTCCTGGCTCAAGAGTTTTGTTACTTTGTTTTTAAACTTCCATGAAGGATGGATGCGCTACAGCGTGTCTCCGTTCCCCGCTCTCTGCAAGCACCTAGGAGGGAAGCACGAGCACTCCAGGCCTAAGAGTGCCACCTAGTGACTCCTCTTGCTGCTTTCGAAGGCTGCAAGTTGTTTCTTCAGCCGCGCCGTGCGGCCGTGTTCCCTCTATCAACACCCCCCGTTTTGGCTCCCAGTGCCTCGAACAACGACAAAGATCACCAGACCTCTGCTGGTGGCCAATGACAGGTTCCTCCACTGCAGGCTGTGAGCTTTCTGTATCTTATAAAAGATTTACTAGTCGATGGTCAACTTATTTACTACATTGGAGCCTGCGTACAGTGTTTGTCTGACTGGATCTGTTGAGTTATCCATCTGTTACAGTATGCCACCCTCTCATCCCTTTCCTTCAAAGGAAGGAAAAACAGATCCCAGGTGAGACAAGCCTGGTTGTCTTTACAAAAAAAGAAAATACATATCAGAGCTCAAGCCTCCTATTTCAGTATTTAAATTAAAAAACAAACAAAGCTCTATGATTCAATCTAGATTTTTTTCATCCACCCAGGTTTGTGGTGCTCATTTCCATTTTTCTTCCTGACACCCCGCATGCCAGCAAACTCAGCAACCCAGCTGTGCTTTTGGAGGCGGGGATGTTGTGCCCTCCTTGCTTCTAGTGCAGTTTTTACCACTGGCTCAGCAACAACAGAAATGTTCCAGTTTTGGGGGTGCTCCCCCAAGCTGACATTCAGAAATATGATTCTAACTACTAGTCCTAAAGATCTTTGACATTTTATGAAAGATAACTTCTCAGAAGTATTTCTACTTCAAAACCAGAGTCCTGCTGTACAGAAGTGTGGCACCATCAGCTCTGTAGTTGTTGAAATATTCCTCAAAACCACCATATGAAATTAAGGCTCTCTATCTCTTGAAACATAAAACTTGACCTCTGGGAATGGAGCTATGTCAGCCATTTCCACACACAGTAGAAGTTCCTGAAGCCTCTTCAGAGGCTCCAGCTCCTATCAGCTTCGGATATAACACTAACTTCGAGGAGTTGTTAACCGCTGCAGCTAGTAAAAGTCCAAAGGATGCTCTTCTATTGCAGTATCTTTTCAATGACGGACTATCCTGCTTCATCCACGTAGCCAGTGAGGTACTCAAACTGCTCTACAAATACTTAAGGCTTTCTTCAAGTCCACTGCGTATGTCCATCTTGGATTAGAGAAAGTCAGTACTTTGATTACAGAAGAAAGGGTGTTTTTTTTTTTTTTGTGCGTGTGTTTTCTTTTCCTCTCGTTTATCTTGCATCCTGCAGCTTATGCTTAGAATAGTTTCTCTTCCAGCCAAGCATTCAAGCTTCTGTAAGAATTATCCCCCAAACAGCTTAAAATGCTGCAAAAACAGTATTACAGAATGAATCCCAAATCCACCAGATTAAAAGCAAACAAACCCGATCATCACAGAGATCACCTGCAACTCTCACTTTCTGAAGCCTGTCACTTGCCTATTCGGCAACAGGGATTTACCTTGCAATTCTCATGGGAAGCATCTGTGATTTGCATACATGATTTAAATAGCATATAGCTAAGATAACTCCAATGGAGCACAAAGGTGAGAGAGATGTTAAATAAGAGCATATTGGACTGACAAGCACATGTGACTGTCACATCCCAGATTTTACTTCTCTGCCCCACTGCAGCCCAGACCAACTATGGTGCAAGCACTGCTGTGCACGTGATCCTCAAGAACAGCAAGTGAACTGCAAATCTTCTTTTAGAGTCCCCCTTACCATGTTACCTCATTCAGAAACCACGCCTCAAAAAATTCCGCAGTTGAAACTAAAATCTATTTGGTCTGATGGATTCCAATACCTACAATAGGATTTTACCTGTGAAAACACTGCAAAACTTCACAGAGAAGAAAAAAAAAACTAATTATTGGAACTTATGTGATCTATCACCTCCATGGCTTCCAAAGCAGGAAGAGGGGAGGCCCCTAGCACCGCAGCCCTGCACAGCGCAGCAAATGTCTGTGTCTGTGATTTTCTGTCCCCAGGTACTACACTTAGTTACCCAACACCATCACCCACCAGCAAAGCTGCCTGTTCCCTCAGCAGGCACCTGGGTAGGGTAGTTTAAAGCACCAAACAGCACAAAGGCTAAAGACTCTTTACTCTCACCTTAATGAAGTTAGATATAAATTTTAAGTGATATACTAAAATTCTCAAGTTTAAAGAAACTCCCTTGTGGACATTTGCAAGGACTCTAGCAGGCAGGGAGAGGGGAGAAAAAAAAAAAGGAAAAAGTATCAAGGAAGTCAATAGATCTAGTCCGAGTTAGAATATGTTACCAGAGTCAACTACTTAATGTTATTTTTTGAACTATAAAAACAGGCAGTCAAAGCAACGTTTCAGTTGGGTAAAGAATACTGCATTAATTTCAAAACCTAAGTAGTGGTGAAGTTGGAGTCTGCTGCACTGGTTAATGAATGAGGTGACTGTTTTCAAAGATATCCACACATGTATAGATCATAGCCAACATGAATAGTTTTTACAGCACCGCTGTATAATCTCATTCAGTTATTTGACTACCGATGGTAATTAAGGACCATAATCCATTGCCAAAAAAATAAACAAATGTGAGCAACCACTATATCTTTGGCAATAGCAGAAATTGTGCATGGATAGTCCAGGTTTATTGCCAAGTACTTAGCTGTGCAGAGAAAAACTAAAGTAAGTTCCTCAACATGTACAAAACATAAGAATGAAGCCAAACACTTGGCAAGCACGTGAACACAATTACAGCTGAAAAAAAAGTTTAATTTATGCAAAGTTAGTTAGTTAGTTATCCAGGTTCAAGACCTAAGTTTCAGAGATGAGAACTAATAAAGCAATAGAAAACTGCAACAGAAATTAAAGTTGCATGGATATATCCAGGCTTCTTTCCTTTGGGGCTTGCATAGGAATAAAGCTACACTCAAGATTTTGTAGAATCTGATCCTACTAAGGTAAGTACTTTACCATGTACGTCGGTTATTAGCTACCAAAATGGATGCTGTAGTACTGAAGTGTTAAAGCAAAAAATGTGTGTCATGAGTAGGGGTACCAGCTATAATGTATTATATATAAAAAAGAAACATTATGTATGAGCAGAAACAAGTACAGCAACTGATATCTACGAAATAAAGTTACACTGATACCTAGAACAATTTTAGGTTAACCAGACTCGTTTAAAAATAGAAAGCAGGGCTGGATTCTCCTCCCACCCCATTTGACATGTCTTTACTTTCATTGATTTCAGTGGAGTTATTCACAATTTATGCCATTGTGAGAGGAGAATCAAGCCTTGTGCATTCAAAAGGAAACTGCAGACATGTTTCCCACCAGAGTGCAGGGGAAGATTAAAAAAAAAAAAAAAAAAAATAACAACACACACGTAAGTATATGAACTGTGAAACCGAGCACACAAGTAAAGGCAGAAAAAGAAGCTCTAGTTGGGAAAAGTCTTACAGCTTATCCAGAGATTTAAAAAAAAAGAAAAAAGAAAAAAAAAAAAAAGCTTGGTCTTTTGACTGTTAAAAAGTCAAAAGCCAAAAGCACAGTTATTACAAAATTATAGATTATTCATTTATAAAATCAGCTTTAAAGTAAAATTTGGAAATAAGTGCTGACATTTTGTTATTGATAGATAGCTTCTGCTCATGTTTTGCTGCAAGACTCTTCTAGCAAAGACCACGAGATTTTCCATTCCTAGAAACTGGGAATAGGAGATCTGAACTACACTACTAAAAGACTGTGCCTGACAACTGCTCACAGTCAAACTAAAATGGAAGATTTTTTCAAACCTCTTTCAGAATCAGACAAGTAATACTGTAGCAGTCTGAAGAAGCAATGTTTATCCTTGAAATTCAAGTCTAACAGAGTACTCTTATCATGGCTATACAAAAAAAAAAAATCAATAACAAACAGACTATTATTGTAACTACCTGTATGGAGATGCTCTTCCTCCACCTTCATCTCTGTGCCTAACTTGTTTCACTGGTCACACACTTGCTTTTAAGTCTCATCCTTTACGCTAGTAGGAAGATATGTCTGCAGTTCCCTTTTTATAGCAGAGTCCAGATTCTCTTCCCACAGTGGCATTAGGTATTGGCTGACTAAAGGCACAAAGTTATATGAAAGAGATTGACCTCTACCACTGAGAAAACAAGCTTTATAACTAAAAATCTACCTGTTCATGAGAGAAGTTGTTTCAAAGCCTCTGGAAACAAGCCTAATGCTATCAGTGGGAAGATGGAAAGGGACCCAAGAACAAACATGCTCTTGAATATCCAACCTGAAGTGTTCCCAGGTCAGTATTTAGATATTGAACACTGACTACATGCCCAGGTAAAAGCATTATTAAGTGAACAGCTGCCTAATATTGCCCTGCTTCCAAAAACAAGCCTACCTAGTATACTGGAGCCAAGAAATTCCCATCATATTGCTGTCTCATCACAGCATCATCTAACATCAACTCCTGGACGTGCTTGGCATCAAACAGCTCAAGAGTGCTTATGAACAGCAACCGTGGTACAAAGAGTAGGGTTCCCAATACATGAAAGACAGTGACATTAAAAACAAAGTCTCCAAAACTACAGCCTAAAGAGCGGCAGACTTGGAAGTAGACAAAACTCTTGAGTATCAGAGAAGATTACATGCAGAAATCTACAGAAATCTGAAAAGCAATAAACATGCAGCAATGAAACAGATGCCTGCTGGTCACTGTGGTTGCTTCAGTTCAAATACCTGCATTGCTCAAGCTAAATATATTTAGCAGTTACTCTAAAAGCCTACATAACTGCAATGTCAGATCACCTGAAATCCCCCAAAGATTGATTTTCCAAAGCAGACTAACTGTATGGAAGGTGAGGCTCAGCATGCATCAGACATACAAAGAGCTAAATAGAGTATTACTCAGCTCAGTAGTCTACCCTGCAGCATGTCCCTTGTGCCTGGTTCAGAGGGGCTTTCCTGGCAGATTGCTGAAACAGATACTTGCACAGCTCTTTGACAGCCCATGTTTACTCACAGCAACAACAACTGGGGCTCACTCTTACCACATTAATACTCTCCTTAAGCAAATGCAAGCTCTCCAACTTCACCCTCAAACACTCCTCCCTTCTCCATACTCTTCCCAGGCCAGCTAGTGCCTCTGAACTGACCAGCAGTCTGGGATGAGGCCTCAGCTGGGACCTGCAGCAGTATGACTGCTTTTTCAGGCAGGTCCCATTTCTTTCACACTAATAGCACGTCATAACAGCCACCTGCTGAAGACCAAACCAACTCTGAATCGCTGAGAAGCAGAACAAAGCTGCGCATCCTGATAAGACTAGAAATTAAGTATGTTTCTAATACCTCAATATAGAGGAGAGCCTGGTCTTTCCACACATTTGGCAGTACTCACATGGTCGTTGGCTATTGGCCCGCCAATCTGCTTAGGCTTAAGTTCCTTTGCACTCACTTTATATAATTAATTTTGTTAAATATAAACATATCCTCTGTATATCGTCTTCTCTTATTCCATATGCACAGACCTAACTCATTTCAGCCCTAGCATGAAGGGGAATTCAATATTTATCACATAGATCCACCACGCTTTGCAAACAAGGCAAAAGAATCTCACTATGAAGTTATCCATATGATCTCTCTGATGAGCAAAGCATGAGAAAACAGTTCAAAGCTCCCAGAAAACCATATGTATACTTTTACAAAAGACATCTGCAGTGAGGTTCTAAGCCTAACATCATTCATTTGACAGTTTGTATACAGACATGCAAATATGCTTGGTTCAAGCATTTCATTTTCATAAAAAGCATATTTTTAAAGTATATTAATAACACATTTTGAGTAGCTATCTCAGCATTTAAAGCTTGTATTACTCTAAGAAAATACTGAATCATGAGAAGGTAGTACTTTTCTGGAAGTAGGTTAAAGTAAGAATATATTAATCATAAAATAACATATTAATGTGTAGGTTTAAGTATACAAACTGTTTTTGAACTTCTGGCTGATTAACACTTGAGCGTAAAAAGAGATCATTAGAAACCATCTTGTTCTAACGCACTGTTCTTTAACATACTTGACACCAAGTCAGCTTTTACTGTGGTTAGACAAGTTGATCCACACTCAGAAGTTTTAAGGTAAGTCTCAATGACGGTTTGTGGTGCTACCAGCATGGGCCACGGGCAAAGGCAGGGTCCGGCTAGACCCTGTGCTCAGCTGGTTGGGCAAGAGCGACAGGAACGGGGGCTCAGGGCAGGCTCCCGCTGAGCTAGTGCCCTTCTTCCACAGGAGGACCTTGTCAAGGAAGAGATCATATGAGGGCAAGATGGATAAAGCTGAAGAATCATTGCTCATGTCAGCAAAGTTACATTGCTCCAGTGAGGAGCACTGCTCTGCATCTCCTCAAAACACACATCTCTCCAGTACTCCCATCACAGAAGATTTATGGGTTTAAGGACTCAGTTTCACAATTCTAACTATAACTGTTTGATTTCAGTCACTCATAAAAGATCAGGGAGGTAGAGGGCAGCTCCCACTGCAAAAGGGGCAAGAACTCTGAAATGCAGGATGAAAGGAAACCTTTGTTGCTGCATTTGTACAGGGCACCTTTTCTAGAAGAACACTTAAATACAATTGGAAACAAAGGTGTTTGAACAATGTAGATTCCCTTTAGAAGGAATGTAAGTGACTAGTATCACCCCATTTTGGAGAAAAAGTAAAAGCTACAGGTTTCCTTTTCTCTCCCCTCCTCCCCTCAACTCCTCTGTGTGCCATGATAGTGACATGTGCTGATTTCCAATCATGCTGGTTGCAATTACACAAGTCAGGGATCAGTGTGAAGTCAGAGCTGTAGCTGTTCATATGAAGGTGACACCAAGATTAGACATGGATTTGGCATGTTGCCGTCACAGTCTTTTAGCTCTGAGATTGTATAATATTAAGATTGAGGTTACTTGATGCAAGGCTAGAAGGTAGCAAAGGTGGTTATAAAAACGTCACAAAAAAATAAGATTTATTTAAAAATAAAAGCAAAGCAACCATATTTCAGTACTTGGAAGGCATTTGAAAATGCTTTTTTGGCATGCAGCTGCTCCATGAAGTCAATATTGTCTGTAACTGGAAACAGTTCAAACCCCTGTAATTGCAAGCTGTGGGATCTATGCTCAGACAAAGGAAAGGCAACTGCATAAAAGTGTTATGCATGGAGTGTGCTTGCAGGTTTGTATCTATAATATTTATCAGCTTATTGCCAACTATAGATGTATAGGGCAGGGGAAGAGAGAGAATGAAGGAGAGGTACACAGAGCAGAACTGCAAGAACTATCGGGTGCTATAAATCAATGTTTCAAACAACGCTTGGACAGGAGTACATGACTTGAGCACAGAACAACTGAAACAACACAGTTCCAGCTTTTGTCGATGTGTAATCCAGGGGAAACAAAAGGCCTGTTGGAGGGATTGTCTACCACAGGTTTACTAGCTAGAAAAAAATACTCTCTCAGCTTGATAGGTTCAAAGCGATCTGGAAAAGCAGCTCAGCAGTCTTATGGTTACATCTGAGAACTTTAAAAAAAAGTTAGCATTGTAGGCACAGATCCAAGAAAAGGTAAACTAGTAAGAAGCTGTCATTTAAAGATATTTTTAAAATATTAAAAGTGTTTTTATTGGCTCATACTCCTTATCTCTGGACACTTCACTCGTCGTGCTGATTTAAACAAGAACCTCCTTGCCCAGAAACATGCTTGAGAAGTGGTGTTGGTTCATGCTGAGGAGCCATTTGCTTATTCGATTTCTCTAGGAAATTAAAATATAACGTATTTCATGCACAATATAAAGAAATTACAAAGGCACAGGAAGAATTATTGCAGAACACTTGAGAAGCTTTCTTCAATAACTGGAAATGTTCTTTGACAATGAGCTACTAGTTAAATATTGTTTTTGTAAAAACAATGTCATTTTGGCAAACTGAAGCAATCTGCTTGCCTATCTGGGTACTTCTGCCAGAAGCATCTGGATTCCAGTGCACTCTAACTTATAAAACATCTTCCTTCCCATCATTCTTCAGGCATAAGGTGGGAGGAGGGAAAGTGGAAGAATTGCATGGTTGTCTCTTTCCAAGCTGGTTCTTCCCATTATGCAACTCCTAACACAAACAAGTTAAGCATACAAGTAAAAGCTACTCATTTCTATAAACATTTCCAGGAGCAGGACCTAAGTATGTATTGCTTACAATGAGCACATACTAACGAATAGAGCTAACCTCAAGTTTACCTCTGTTTAAAAAGGGTATAAACAGAAAACAGTGCTGGCCAAACTGAAGCTTAATCCTCAGTGCAAGAGCTCAGACTGAAGATTGATACAAGCCACGTGGTCATTACATATCCATCCCAGTTAAGAGTTCTTAATGCAATACTATACCACAGAACCATCAGAAATGCCAACTTTCTTGTTAGAAGCATAAAAAGCAACCGTTACAGAGTACGTTATTTTGTAAACCCACAGACAATAGTGATATTTTTACTTCACGACAACATAGTGGTAAAAAACCGGAAAGAAACCCCAGCTTGTTTGTTTTAAATGGACTCTACCATCACACATGTAATTAGCTCTGGAATGCACAAGACACAGTACCCAAGCAAACAGAGCCTTTAAATTTAAGTGCAACTCTCAATCTGCTCCGTCAGAAGTTCTGTGGAGCACCCGCTGACAGAACATTACGCAAGATGCGTGTTACAGAGAAGGACTTTTAGACTGGGCTACAAAGGCTGGAACGCCAGAAAGGGTCAGAGCAATCTGCAAAGACTAACACAAATCAATCCCATTCAAATCACTCCAGAAAACGTAGACACCGATTAGCATAGAAAAGTTTCACAGGAAAACAACGACAAAGTAAAAGCCATTTGATTTTCATATGCTAATTAATGAAATATGCCAAATTCATTTAATCTCTTATTATAACCATAGGGGGAGACAGACCAAACTCTTGAAGTTCTGAAAAGCCAGGTCATTAGCATGCCAAGTCATTCTTCAGATCTCCCTCTTACATACAGATTTACATTCCAACTTATTATATATGTAAGTAAAACTTGGCTTCCCTCCCTCGCATTTCTCCTTCTTCAGAAAACACTTGCTATTTCTACTCAACTATTCTCAATGTCTTATTAAATGTTGTAATGAACCAGTTTTCTTGTGGGAGGGCGAGGGGGACAGAAGAACATAGAAGCTGTTTTTTCCAAAAGCTCAATTTAAACGTTTTAGTATCCCTAAAATGCAGAATACATTAGTCTAGAATGAGATTAAAAACATTCTTGCACTTGTGCATGGAAATCCATGCATAGTTTGCAGTCTTTTCCTTTAAAGTTCAGATAACATTTTCTAGCCATTTCTTGGCTTTCTAAACAAGAAAAGGATTCCGATGTTTACATAAGGTTCTTCTCGCTTAAAAAGTCTTAAATTGAAACAGATTTTTAAGAAACAATTACCTTCTTCAGAGTTATCATACTGCAGGATATTAGGAAAAAACAGACTCTCCTGTTGCTTTTACTCACATCTGACTCCAATCTTAATAGTTCAGCTATTAACCCTGTAAGGTCCCCACGTACACACCTTGTCCAGTTCATGTTAGATTTTTTATATGGCTGATCTGGGCTTACTCATTACAGAGCCTTTCGTTATGCAGAAAGGTAGCAGCTCCATGGACCTTGATTTACAGGGCACAATTAACCGTTTTGCTGTCAGATCAGAACCGATCTCATCCCGGGTGCTGCTCTGAGAAGTGGAAGAATCCGTCACGGCCATAGGAGCTCCTGCTCTCCTCCTTTCCATTCCCTTTCCAGACCTGCTCTGGTGACCGTTGGCTCCGTGACATTTTTGGATGAAAATATGGCCAGTAAAGGCATAATACAAATATTATTATTTCCTCCAGTAGTTAAACAGAAATAAAACATGGACGGGGGGCGGGGGGGTGAGTTCCTAGAAGAAAATCCCAACAGTCCCTCCGAGTTCGCCATCGCTAAACAAGCGGCGTAACCACCTAAACGGCGAAACCGGCGGACTTTCCCGCAGCCGCCCCCGGGGCTCCGGCGCGGGGCACTGCGCCTTGCCAGATGCTCCGCACAAACCTCCGCCGGCCCCGCGCTGCTGGGCGCCCCCGCCAGCCGGGAAGGGGCTGCTCGAGGCCGAGGCACCCCCCGGCGCGGGTAAATATTGTTCGAGAAGGGGCCGGGCGAAGAGGCAGCGCCTCTTCCAGCCCCCTCCGAATCCAGAGCGAGAAGGGAGGGAGAATAAACAAACAAGCAGTAACTTCAGTCGCGTTTCGGGAGCATCTCGCTGCTGTCAGCGCGCTGCGCCCCGCAGGGAGCGCCGCGAGGACCCAGCGCTGCCCCCATGCCGAGCCCTCCCGCCGTGCACACCCGGCAGCTCGGGGCGCCCGCTCGCACCAGGGTGCCGGACACGCTCCCGCCTCCCCCCCCGGGGGGCGGTTTAGCGGCCGCAGCCCCAGCCCTTGGAGGGGAGCCGCCACTCACCCTGCGGAGCCGCGGCGACGTACCCCCGGCGACAGCCCAGCAGGAGCTCCGCGCCGCGCTCCCCGCAGCGCTCAGCGCGGCCGGCCGAGGGGACCTGCCCGCAGGAGCCGCCTCCGCCTCCCGCCCGCGAGTGTCCGAGCGCCGCGCCCGCCGCCCGCCCTAATGGGGCTCGGGCGCCCCGAGCCCGGGACGGCGCCCGGCGCCTCCCGCGGCGCCCATTGGCTGCCGCCCGCCGCGCGCGCCAATCGCCGCACGCTAAACCCGGCGGGGCGGGGCGGCCGCCGCGGGGGCGGGGCGTCGGCGGCCGTTGGGCGGCCGTTGGGCGGCCGTTGGGCGGCCGTTGGACGGCCGCTGGGCGCTGTTGGGGGGCTCGGTGACAGGGCCGGTAAGTGCGCAGGAGGGATGCTGCCTGGCGCCTGAAGTTCACCGAGGCACAGCCGAAGTCCCGGGAGCCTTCCCGTCCCCCCATTCCTTTTTTTTTTTTCTTTTTTTTTTCTTTTTTTTTTTTTTCTTTTTAACGAGGCAGAAGGGTTGGAAAGCAGGAAGAAGAAGGGGGAGACTCCCTCTTTCAATTTCCCTTGATCAAACGGAGCTCTGAAGCCAATTACTCTGCTCCTTGCCTCCAGCTCCTGCTGAGGGAGCGGAGAGGGAGAGTTAATTAAAAACTTTATTTTTTCCACTGATCTATGCAGAGATGAGCGGTGAAGCCTGCTCTGGGTGTGGGCCCAGCATGCATTAGTGGGACACGGACGCGTGTCTGGCTTGGCCTGGGGCGCTTCCTGGGGAGGAGGGAGGTGCAGGGGCAGCCGCCTTTGCTCTCACTCTTGGCCTCGAGTCTGCGGAGAGGTGGCAACTTGGAAAAGCTCCAGAAGCCTTGCAGGGGTGGGCACTACTGAACCACAGCGCCGGCGGTCACACAAAATACAAAAAGCAAAGCCTTATATGTTAAAGGGACACTTAAGCAACTGGGCATGCATTTAAATCTCATCCTTGGTGCTGGTGGTGTTTCCAGTGTCTGTTTAAACTACTGAAATTCACAGAGGCAGTTAACCGCACCTCACAGCTCAAGCAATAAAATCGAGCTCCTGGTTCATGAGCTAATGGTACGACAAAATAATGGTCTTGCGATATTTAAATCCTGCTAGAAAACCCTTTAAACTAAAGAAAAAGATGACTATCAGTAATAATGTTTTGCTTAACATTACATAGGTGCAAAATGAAGGATAAGATAATGATCACAAACTCTCCCCATCTGCTAAACCAAGTGTGTTTGAAACCATGAAAGCTTAATATAAAGCTGAAATGTGGCTTTTTATCTGGCAATGTCTCTTTATTGATTCTCTAAACAAGAAATTGTTTGAGGTTAGGAAATGGCAAAATTCCCTTCATGTTTCCAACCACATTTAGTTTCCTGTACCAGGAGAGCAAGTATATGATGTAGCATTCAGCCTTGTCAAAATCATCTTTCTGTATCTGAAAAAATAAAAATATAGCACTTCACAAGAAACAACTTCAGACTACAACCCTAGGCTACAACTTTATTACGGGCAAGAGTGTTAAACCTACTTATGATCTTAAAAAGTTTCAGCTGCTTTTCTTTTTCCTTTGTGCTCTGCTTTTCTGTGTCCTTGTTGTCTGGATGTAGTATCACCATCATAGTGCTCAAGTGTGAACACATACTTTTAAGTCTTAACAAAGTCTGCAAATAAACACTTCTAGATTGCATCTGCTTTTTTAGGGAGAAAGCAAAGACAATTGTACAGACAGGTGAAACCTCCAAAGAGGGTCTCCATTACCTACCTTCGGAATGAAAGTTGTTGTGTGTCCTGTAAATTAAGAAAAATCATGAAGAAATGAAGTAAATACATGAATAAAAGAAGAAAACATGAATAACTTGTAAGGCAAATCAGAAGAAAAGGATGGCAAAGATGGGAAAAAAGAGTGCTTAGAGCTGTTCTGCACCATTTGCTGCTCTCTTGCTGCTTGTCCTGTGTTCTTGCATGCCGCCTATTCAAGCATTTCTGTGGCACTTATCACTAAAATCTCCTTACGTTTGGACTGTGCTTACAGCGCTACATGATTTCCATCATTTACTCCTTCCCACTTTAAGTTCCACAAATATAGGAAATAAGGTTCCTCGGCTTTTAAATAACCTTGTCAAAGGTGTTTACAGTCATATATTAGCAGATCTGAATCTGGAATGAAAGAATTTACGGCCAATGCACTCTTTTAAGTTGTATATCCGTTTATCTGATACCCACTTACAAAAGCCTCTAATTAAGCTATAAACTCTTAGTTTCTACTTAACCGTATGGGTAGCCTGGGAAGCCTGTGGTACTAATGTAATTTACCCATTCTACAGCCATGCCTACAGTGCAAATCCAGCACATTTACTTTACTAGTGTTACAACTCATCTGTTTCTCACAGTATGGATAGAAATAAAACATCTTCTAGTTACCAACTGTAGTTCTGACAAAACAGTCCAGGCAATGTTCTCTTTGGGCTTACAGGATTTTGTGTTGCAGAGAAACTTAAAAGAGGCCCTGTGTTATTATATCGGTTTGTCTGTTGCACTGCCTTAAAGTTTTATTAAATACTTGATAAATATTTATGAAAGAAAAAAAATTAAACCACACATAAGCAAGTCTAAGTAAGTGGCTTGAGTCCCATCTTTGTTACTTTGATGTAGTAAAGCTCTTGACTTGCCTGGAACTGGAAAATAGTTATCTCTTGTATGAAAAATGCATTATAAATTATGTTTAGAATTTTTCTCTAGAAAGTAATACTGAGAAATCATGGATTTCATGTGAGAAATGCATTTGTTTTTAGCCTAAGTTGCAAGAACTTTTGTAAAAGTATGAACTTCTGACAGTTGTAATTGCAACTGCAGGTAGGAGAACTTTTTTTTTGTCATGTCAGATTGGCAGAGATTTTTGTTTTCTTTTAGATTTTCTCTGTGGTGAAAGACAGGCCAGTTTCAGGGATTATTTGGTGATTTTCACTTTTAATAGATTTCATCCAATTGCTAGGATGTAGACCAGGAAGAGTAATTTTGGTTGCTCTCTTTCTACAACACTGTACATTGGCTTTTGGGTTTGGGATATTAGACTTTGAAGTTTCTCTTTTTACTTCTTAGTCTTTGTTTAGGAAGGGATCCTATAATCAGTAGAATGGCCCTGTTTAGGCCATTCCACAGGGAAATAGGCAGGCCTTTCCCTATTCCAGCTTCTAAGATGCAGTAGGATTGCTCCAATTTCCCTGTCACATGCAGAGACTAAAACTCTTACACCACATGGATCCACATGGATCTTGTGAGGTGTAGTTAATCCTCATGCAGCGCTTGAGCTTTTCAGCCAACATGCTGTGCAGGAACACATGGTGCTTAATATCAGTGAGAGCACCTTGCTGTTGTTGTGTTGGGTGTTCTGGGGCCTTTTCGGCTTGAATCAGGTCATGTGGAGTGCCCTAAGAAATTAGGCATAAATCTTCAAATGCTGATCCTTATAAAACAAGCTATTTTCTCTGCATTGTCTCTAACAGTATGTTCTTTATCAGATGGATAGGTTTGGTATTTTTTTTCTTTCTTTTTTTTTAAAAAAAAAAGGCTTACAAGACTCTGTTAACATGGAGTTTTCAAAATATTATTGGTTAAGAGGGTTGCTTTGCCATTAGCTTACTGAGTGCACCACTTTCTTCACCTGTTTCCTCAGAAGTCCCCACAATCTATATCCAGCCTGAGTGCTGGGTGGTCTTGGCAGGCTATGTTGGACCCCTGGTCCTCAGTCATTCCAATTAGGGCTAGATTGAGGATTGCTCCCACCCTGTCTTAGGAGACAGATTTAGTTTATTTTCCCAAGTAATATTTGGTGTAGCCTACATGGAGGAAGGAAGTTTAATTCTGGTATGGATAAAGCTGCAATGCTGGTCTGCATTTGGGAGAGGGAATGGGCTCAGAGGTCTTCCACGTCAAATATTGTTCCAAGCAGCTACGTAATCTCCTTTTCTGATTCTTTTTTTTTTTTTTGCAAAACATATTCAGGCTCTCACATTAGTATAAACTCTCATATTAGTATAAAAATCTGCCGTTTGTTGTCTCTTTCTTTTTGGTTGATTGTTTTGTTTTATTTTGGTCTTCTAGCTCCAGTACTCTTTTAGTTAAGGATCCTGCACAATCACTGTTCAAAGTCAGCCGAGTCCTTGCATGGCTTGCTAAAAAAGTCCCTTATTGGCTTAATTCCCAGGCATCTTCCTTTGTAAAACCCTTCTAGGTCTTCTCAACTGGGGCTACAGAATCATCCCTAGCTGAAGGCTCCGGGCTCTGCCTTTGATCACAGACCTCTCCATTAGTTCTTCTAGGCTGGCTCTCTCCTGTGGACTAGGATAAAATGGGCAGCGTGATTCAGAGGAAAAGAACAACGTTTGGTTTACAATCACATGTAACGAAGAGCAGTTGTGTTTATGAGATCTGCTGGTGTGCTCTGTGCTCCCGCTGGACCTGGAATCAGTTCTGCAGTGACATTTGCAGCAGCTCTTGGAACGCATTCGAGCGTCCCTGTAACTGTTCCAATGTTGTGCTCTGCCATCGCAGTGGTCCCAGATACACTGAATTGTATTCAAGAAAAAATGGCAAAACTCCCTGACTTTCTCTCGTTCCAGATGAACGCTCAGAAACCCGGTGTTTAAAGAAAGAGTATCCATTTCACTGTCTGGGTAGGCATTGGATTCCTACCTCTACTCCTATGAGGATAGGATGGGTTTTTCACTTTCCCAGAATTTTCCCCCATAATATTGCTATTTCATTGCCACAAGGTGTTTCTGTTTGAACAGGAGGTGCCAAGATCAAACACCATTTTGTTGTCCCCACTTTGAGAAATACATGAAGTACCTTTGAGAGCATATATCTAATCCCACACCCACTGAGACATTTTATGATAAGCTTTTTCATAAGTTGAACCCTGATTTATACGTACTGTATTGAAACAATTCAATAGACCATAAATATTATTTTGGAAAAATACCTGTGATGATTTTCAGAATCTTATTATTAAATTTCATTTACATAAAATTTACACTGTACATTATAAGAAACTAGCATGTTTAGAAGCTAGAGATAAGACTCCATATCATTTGTCCCTTTCCTTGGCTATAATGGCACATGTGTAAACTGCAACCCTAACTTGATTAGCTTATGTTTCACCGTGTTACAGTTTTAACATTATTTAAGCACAGCTCATTATTTGACTGTGCAGTAGATCTTAATCTTGTACCTCAGTGTAAATTACAAAGTACAATCGCTAAACAAATTGATTGAATACCATTGATTATTCATCAAATAATTGTGGCAGATCATGTAATCAATTATTCAGCATCCTCAGAGAAGAATAGATGACACGAAGAATAAGCTGTAATTAAGATAAAATACTATCGAATTCTGTCCTGGTAATTTCTTTTCAAATTACAATTCTTGCAATTAAATCAATTGAAATTAAAATTTGCGTAGTCTGATTGAGGCACTGAGTAATGATTGTACAAAAATGTAGTCTGCTAGGCCTGACACAGATGATGTATTTGCTTCCAGAAATGTTTTCTATTTTTCCCCTATCCATTACTTCTGTCTAATGCGAAGATGCTATCAGTATTACAGATTTTAGTCTCCTCTATTATTATGCACCAGTGGTGAGAAAGAACATATCTCTAAAACCAATTTAAAAATGTAATTCCAATGATAAAGTTATTTTTAGCTTAATTTGAATTATTTCATCCTTAGTGCCACCCGGAATTTAGATTCAAAATGAAAATGGATAAATGTACATTCACTGCAAGAATTCACTGGTTTTGCAAATGATGGAGTTTTGACTTTATTCATTGATTTATTATTTCCATGAATACAGGACCTGATCTAGTAGCTATTAAATCAATGGAAAAAAACTTTTGGCTTGAGTCACAGAATACACCTAGAAAAATCCTATCTCCAGGAAATAACAACATCATTTTTGAAAAAACGAGCGGGCAAAAACAGATTCAAAGAAAAAGAAAACATACAATATTATATAATTTAACTCATAACATGCAAGATAATTGCTTTTGTTTTTTAATACATATTTATTTTCAGTTTTGATGTTCATTATTCAGATGATTTCTGCTCACGTATAATAGGCTCCATGACATGGTTTCTCCTTTCTTACTAGATAAAGGCACTGTGCTGACAGCATGAACATAGACAAATTCAAAATTCTGCTTCCTTTACCAGCTTTAAATGACTTTGAAATGCAGTTTCAGAAAATATTTGAACTGTAAAACTTGGTAACATGCGAGTTCAAGGAAAGTAAACATAAAAACCACTAGTAATTAAAAAAAAAAATGCTTTTCAGAGATGGTGAAGAGAAGAGCCAGAAATCCAACAGAAGGAAAAAGGACTAATGAGTGGGCAGCACTTCTGAAATCAAAAATGTTTACAAAATCTGAATATTGTTCTTTTTTTCCCCAGTATTTGCCAAACTCAGATATCAAGAATCTTCACTGAGGAGCTGATCCAGACAGTTTAGAATTAAGCACTAGTCTTTTTATTTTATTCTCTTGCATAGTGTCACAGCACAACTTGCTATAACCCTGGCAGCTTCCTTTAACACTAGGTCTCTCTCTAGGTCTAGTTAGAGTGGAGTGTTGCCAAAATTGTTTTAATTTCTCACTCTCCATCCTGAAAAGCTCACAGTGGATTAATTTCCTGTGGGAAGTGTCAACAATTAAGTAAGCTGAGGGACCGGGTATAAAAATGCATCCTTGTTACTTTGTAGGCGTCATTTTCTCAGGCACTGCCTATCTGTCTGTCAACTTTGGCATGTGAAAATATGTCAAGTCTCCTGATTTGCCAGCTAAATATACTTTATATTTCTTTGCATACATTTCATATGGTTAAGCCTACTATAATGGAAGCTCCAGAGAGTCAGAACACTGGAGTCAGTGAAGCAGAATTTGTCAAACACACACTGAATTATTCAGTCAGTTTAAACTAATCGGGAAAGAAAAATTATCGGAGCTGACTGCGCTCTTAAGATTGTTTTGAGATTCTCTATACTACACCAAAATTGTATTATGTATTGCCTAAACTCATCAAGGAAAAGCACCTGAGTGAATGCACATAAAACTGTTCAAAATTTGCAGAACCACAGTTATCAGTAAAACCTTTCAGCATATTTCCTTTGTGCTTAGGGAATAATATTTTCTCATGCCTGTGTGAGTTGGGCTTGTTTTCATTCTTCTCACTGTACTGATCTTCTGGGAACTTTTCTTGCCCACACACTTGTCTCTCAAAGTCTTCATTCTTTCATCCAGAGGCAGCATTGTATATTCAAATGTAATCGAAGGGAAATTCATCAGAATTAGTTACTACTCATCAAATCTATGTCAAGTCTTTGTGAAACCAGTGCAGTATTTCACCAACCCTTAACTCATGATTTATCAATGTAGCTAAAACATATACCCAAAATGGAATCAGGTAAGGAAAGAGGGAAAGAGAGAAGGTAGAACTCATTATTAAGTGAAGTCATTTTCTTCTGTAATTCACAGAGTTTTGATGTCAAGACTTACCTTGGTCAAAAACAGTGCAGACACATTACCAATGAGGAGAGGGCTCACAATGAGCTAGGAGAGCACTCACATTGGAATAAATCTATCTGCTACTGGTGCTTCCTGAAGATGGATTTTACTTTGAAGTCAAAAAAAAATTTGTAGACCTATTGGAAGAAGTCTAGTCCTAGCCCATGTACCAAAGGTGGAAAAAGTGATTCTTATATTTTGTGTGTTACCCTGATCACTAGAATGCTTATCTAAGTTGTAGGTACATGGTCTCTTTGAGAGCCACAGCTTAAGGGTTACAAGACATTTCTTCTATTTTGAGGAAGAACGACCTAAGGACCATGCTGGAGAAACAGGGCAGAGGAGGGTCCTGGAATCATAGAATCAGAGAATCGTTAAGGTTGGAAGGGACCTTTGGAGACCATCTAGTCCAATCCCCCTGCACACACAGGGTCACCTGGAGCACATGACACAGGACTGCATCCAAGCAGGTTTTGAAGATCTCCAGAGGAGACTCCACAACCTCTCTTGGCAACCTGTTCCAGTGCTCTGTCATCCTCACTGTCAAGAAATTTTTCCTTAAGTTCCTGTGGAACTTTTGGTGTTTCCATTTGCCTCTAGTCCTATCGCTGGCCACCACTGAAAAGAGGCCAGTCCCATCATCCTCACTGCCTCCATTAAGGTATTTATAGACACTGATCAGGTCTCCCCTCAGCCTGTCCTCATAGGGCAGATGTTCCAGGTCCCTGATTGTAGCCCTGTGCTGGACTCTCTCCAGCAGCTCCACATCCCTCTTGCACTGTATGTATCCAGCCCAGAAATGGACACAGTGCTCCAGATGTGGCCTCTCCAGGGCTGAGTAGAGGGGCAGGATCACCTCCCTCGACCTGCTGGAGATGCTCTTCTTAATGCACCCCAGGATCCCATTGGGCTTCTTGGCCACGAGGTCAGCTTGTCGTCTACCATGACACCCAGGTCTTTCTCTGCAGAGCTGCTCTCCACAAGGTCGGTCCCCAGCCTGTACTGGTGTCTGGGGTTATTCCTCCCCAGGTGCAGAACCTTGTACTTGGCTTTGTTGAATTGCATGAGGTTTTTCACCGCCCAGTTGTCCAGTCTGTCCAGGTCCCTCTGGAGCGCAGCCCTCTGGGGTATCGGCTACTCCTCCCAGTTTGGTATCATCAGCAAACTTGCTGAGGGAGTACTCTGTGCCTTCATCCAGGTCATTGATGAATAAACTGAACAGGACTGGGCTGAGGACTGACCCCTGGGGGACACCGCCAGCTACAGGCCTCCAACTAGACTCTGCACTGCTGATCACCACCCTCAGGGCTCGGCCATCCAGCCAGTTCTCAATCCGCCAAAGTCCAAGAATAAGAGAACAGTTGGAGACCTGGGGTCTGATCTGTATTCCCAGCACTGTTTCTTTTTTGCTGGTGACTGTTTAGCCCACGCTGTACACATATCCTGAAATTTGAGCTCAAGAACCAAGTCTTACCCTTTGTTGGGCTGCTTCTGTCCCTGGACTGCATAGTCATATTTTGTCTTGTGTTTTGAGTGCTTTGACAGCAGAAGGGAAGAGTTTTGTGCTCCCTCATTCCCTTGCTGGTGCTCTGCTTCCCAGGGAAGCTTTCTCGGTCTGTCACTTCTTTGCCAAGTTCTTTAACCATTAAGCTCTTAAATAAACAAGGGACTGCATGACATCTTTAAAAAAATAAAGAGGACTGACCTTCTCAGAGCCAAAGGGGTAGTTTAGGTGTCCAAGTTCAGACGGGGTTGCAGGTTGTCATTCATGAAATCACTTAGGCGTGTATCTGAGAGCTGATCAGAAGAGAGGTTGGCCCTTACTTTGGCCTTATTCTGTGACATGTTTTATTAGGTTCCTCTTGCTGATGTACCACCCACATGCCACTTAGCGGCTCCACATCTGTGCTGCTGTGTGTCTCATTCGTTGTCCCTCGGTAGCCCGGAGGAATTAAGGTGCCTGTTTAAGAGGTTCCATTCTGGGATTTGAGCACCAAAAATTGGGATTGCAGGGCTGTATCTCAAACTGTTTTGTCAGTCTGGTTCTCAGGGAGGAATAGCCAAAATTATAAGGGTGCCTGAAACTTGATTTACTGTTCACAGAAAGACGCACTTGGAGCTTCATGCCTTGCATAAAATCTTAGTCACAGTTAAGTCCTGTAATAGGACTTCCAGAGAAGAAAAGGTAAAACAAATTACACTTTCTTTGACAGCTACACTAGCAATGAGGGAAAAACTTAAAGCTGGTAATCTACCCTCTCGCAGCAAGTGGGTGAAGAAAATTTGTAACCTCCAAGATAGAAAGGCAACCAGAGCCTACTGGGCTCCCCACACTCATACTCTGCTAACTAGTAGCAGTAGAGAGCTTTCCTTCCTAACTGTCACTCTTATTTCGTAGACAGTTTATCTCTTGATCATCTCTCCGTGCTCCTCTTTCAGCTGTCTCTAGGTTGCTGGGTCTGGTAGCTCTCCTGAGCCTCTCATCTCTAATGAGATGATCCCTCATCTCTAATACTCACTGTACTTGAGTATCTTTTGCCCCGGAGGTTATGGGGACCTCCATTATTCTACATAATATCCCAGGAACCAAATTGTAGGACAGACCACTGTGATTAGCTTATCTAGGTCCTGTGCAGGGTCACACAGATCACAGAAATTATCTAATGCTGCAGAATATTTTTGATTAACTATTGGAGCAATATGTTATTATCATCATGGTAACAACTGTTTGCCTGAGTTCTAACCTGAAATTATTTAGTTTGATTTTTCAGCCACCAGACTTGGTTATATCTTTGCCTGCTAGACTGAAAACCGCTGTTACCACCTTTTGATGCTCAAGTACTCAAGTAGATGTTTATTGACTGGTAAAACTACCTCTTAATTTTTCTTTTTTTCTTTTCTTTTTTTTTTTTTATTAAGCTAACTAAGTTTAAGCTTCCTTTCTATTGATTTATTCTTCTGACTGTACTCTGATTTCTTAGGCCTTTTCTTGTCTTCCTTGAGCAGGAGATAGCCAAAGGGAGTTTGCGCCAGTGCCAAATATACTGTTAACAGTAGGAAAGGAATTACCAGAAATGAAGGAAGATGAAGCTGAACCATCTGAAAAGTGTCATGATGCTGTAAATTCTACTGGCCTTTGTTTTCTTCTGGTGATTTTTTGCTTCTCCTTGAACTGTAATTTAAGAATCTTTGTTTCTGCCTTGTAGTAATGGCAATTAGTTTCCCCTTTCCTCCATCTGCGATTTATTTCTGTAGTTGCTTTCAATTCCCTTCTAAATTACCCTAGCTTTTCAACCAATCTTTTCTCTTGCTTGTGGGACTGAGCCTTTGGGAACATCCAGTGAAACATTCTTTAGAAGTTTTTGTTTGTTTGTTTATCATTCCTATTTTTCTACTTTAAATATTCTCCCCCAATGGATTTGACCTGATGCTTCCAGCTTAGTTTTCAAAAAACTTTCAAAGCATAAGCTGCAAATATTATTGTCTTTGACTTTTTAGAGCACTTTTTCATGTAACAAATGCAGTTAGGTTGTAACTGTTTACATCTAAGCTACCACTAATGCTTAGTCTGTGATCAGGTCCTCTGTATCTATGAAAATGAGTCCAGTATCTGATTGCCTTATGTTGGATTTGATCACTTCTTCAGCTGGACAGCTCACCCACTTTTTTTGGATACAACAAGTGTTTCATTATTAGTAGCTCAGACATTGCAAACCGATGCCATTCAGCTGTAAATCCCCTGGGATAACAAAGCATTTTTTTCTGATACAATGCACCTAATTACAGATGTGGTTATTATGTTCTCTGTTATGAGCTTTCATTGCAGTAAGTTCTGTTAGATACTTTAGCTCTTCACACATTATCTTATAAACATTCAAGCTATTTTGCTTATGAGTTGTTTGGAGACCAGTAGCATTATTTTCCAACTATGTCCTCCTCATCCCTCCTAAACACACTAGAACTAGTTTTAAAAATACACTCATAAAGATATTTTAATTGTGTTTCATAATACTAAGAACTAATTGCGCTTTTAAACATTTGATAATCTCTTACCTATGTAATGCTGTAGTATCAGTGGACCAGAAGGCTGTTTCTAAATAGATGTAGAAGAGCTGGGGGATTTAAAAAGTGTGAAAAGTCTTTAGTTTTGTTTATTTTATCCGCATTGTTGGTCTAAATTAAGGAGTGAAAAATATTCTGTTTTCACCTCGATTCTGCCATTTGCTTACTGGTACTGATATAACTTCATTAACTACTTATAACTGAGTTGTATAACTGAATTTTGTATGGAGAACTTCATTCTCATTCAAAACCAGGCCAGATTTGAAACTTGCTTCTCATGCAAATGATTTATTAGCCCATTTCACTACTTGAGAATAGGATAGTGAGGGTAACTGACAGCTGCATGTCTAAGTACAGATAGGTCACCAGTAGTAGTGAAAAACAGTAATAACACAGATATTTTGTGAAAGGGAGTACTAGGGAATTTCTAGTTCAAGAGATAAAACAGGTCACTGGGAGCAGTTGTAGACACAACATGCTACTAGGGCAAGGGAATATAATCTGTCAAATCCTACCCTGTGCAGGTGGCAAGAAATAGTGTCACCAGAGTTTAAGACCTCCTGTTTTATGTTTAAAAGCCACATCACTGCTACATACCTTCATAAAGTGCTTCTTGGCCAGTCCTTTGTGAATTGTTGAAGTTGGCAAGGATGCAGTTTGTTTGATTCTGCAATCAAAGCATTTACTAATTAACATTTAATATCTCGCCTATTTTTTGAGCAAAATAAATAATCACAGTATCATTCTGACATGCTTGCATCATCTGAATCATTTCTGAATAGCAGCTAGAAATATTTACTGAGCCCAGGGATATTTCTGTAAATTCAGTGATGAATTTACTCTCTTCACCCCGTATTGGCTCTAAAGCACAGCTACAACCTCATTGGAGAAATAAATTCTTCTTAGTAACATTTTTTTTAAACTGCATCTAGTGCACGCAGCTTCCTTTACTTGCAGTTCATCTGCACTGCTGATTGAACTAAGTTTACCCTTTCCGTTTGAGTATAAAGTGTTCCCCTTGCCTTGCCTTGCCTTCCTTTCCTTTCCCCTGTTTAACCAAAGAAATCTTTTTTTTTTAACAAAACTCAAATACAAAATAAAATAATAATAATAATAATAAATATTTTCAGATTATATATATTTTTTCTTTCTCTGCAGTACTGATCTGGATAGTTTTCAACTTTAGGATATGGGTTAGTTTAAAGCACCAACTGTATTAAGTGTATGTGTAGTACTATAAAAATCTTACTGTTTTTAACTATATTCTCTGATTTTTTCAGCTGAGCATAGCACTACACTAATGCCGTTCAGATTCTCCTGCTTGTCCTGATTTACTGCTGGAAATTAAATTTCTTTTTTTGCTGGGAGTCAGGCTGGAACGCCCAACAAAGTCTGATATTTTGTGTTGTAGTATGTACTAGCCAAGAAGTTTCCTCTAATATCATACGCTTTCTCTCTTTCACATGTCAGTTGGGAAACATCTCAGAGAAGTTCACCATTTATTTATTTATTTATTTATTTTCCTTGCAGCTGCTTTTTGGGTTCCTTGTTGCCCTGGAGGAGCACTCTTCATTAAGGGCATGTTCTGAGCTGGGAGAAGCTGAGAATCCTGCTCTATCAGACAGTCATCCCAGGTCAGTCTCACAAGCAGAGCCCTTACAAGGAGCTTCCAAAAGGACTTCTCAATATATGGGAGCCTGCAGTGCCGGGAATACTGTGCTGATGTTTGGGAAGGAAAGAGGGAAAAATTATTCTAAGTTTTCTAGTGTTCAAAATGACAGAGCTAAAAATGCATCTTAGCATCTGGGAGCTCAGCACATGCTTGTTTGGAGGAGTCACGACTTGCAAGTGCCTGAGATTGGCAGGAAAAGGCGAATATCGCTTCAAAGCTCCAGTGTGTGATGTGACAGCCAAATGCTCCTCTGAGGTCACCAGTGTGTGTCCTGGGGAAAGGAGCCCATACTGGGGCGTTTGGGAAGTGAATGAGAGCATCCACATTTTAAATTCTTTTCAGAGTCGTAATGCAGCTGTAGTTCTGGGAGATATTACTGAACACAATATTTTCACTAATGTTTAAGCTAGATTGGAAACGTTATTTTCTTGCAGTGCAAGAAATAAAATCCTTACATATAAGATATATCAGGCACTGTCTTTGAAACCACCATTTTTGGAAAGGAAGCTTAGTTGGAAGACATTGAGCGCTTCATTGGGATGAGAGAGAGTGTCTACATTAAATTTTATTCCCATTTTTCTCAGTTTCTTTCTTCCATCTATTTCTACAACACAGGTTTTTTGATAAGAAGGGATAGGGCACATAATTACCTGTTTTTCTCCCTTCTCTCCTTACATTCATACTTATAAAACTTACATATTTTGGAAAGCCTGCAATATGGGAAAAATAATAAAATATTTTATCTGTTTAGCCAAAAGATATTAAAAAATCCCTGAATGCTCAAATGAATTCTCAGCCTGATTCAAAACAGAACAGTGGGGGAAAAAATCATTGGAGTTTCATAAACTCTAGGTAAAGCTTGGACAGAAAATGTGGTGGAAGGGCCAGGTCATGTGCTTTGCATCACAGAGTCAGCACATTCTGGCCACAGTGCGGGCATGTCTATTTCTGGACGGAGAGGGGTGTGTTTGGGATACTCTTCTGGGGAGCTGATCCCCTGCCAGCTGTTTTGATCCCTTGTGGCTTAACTAAACCTGGTAGAGTGTTTACGATTTGCAATATTCACAATTAAAAAATGTGTTATTAAAGAAGGAACATTCTGGGTCTGGTTTTGACCAGCCCTAGCTGTTACCAGCTGATGTAGCCCAGGCTGCTGGGTGTGTGGTCCGAGCGTGGCCCCGGCCCGGCCTCGTGTGCCTGCGCCCGTCCCCGTTCCTGCAGCGCGTGCGCGGGAGGAGCAGAGCTGCCAGCAGAGCGAGGGCCGAGCCGAACAGGCAGCGCGTGCCAGAGCTAACAGCACGGTAGAGAAACCCGGACAAATAACTGCCTCCGACTTCTTATTTCCACCTGTGATAGAAGCAAGAGTAGCTTCTGCTTTTTGTGCAAATTGTCCCGGGCTCTTGCTCCCGCGGTTCGTGATGCTGCCCTCCTTATCAGTGGGTCATAGTGCTGCACTTACAAGACTGTCTTCTGTTAAAAGGAGTAATTTCCTCTCCGTTTTAGCTCCTGGGGCTCTTAAGAGTTGTCCTGGTATTAGATCAGTTCAAAAAGAATTTGATTGATGAAGCACTTGCACCTTTATGACCCAAAACCAAACCAGATCCTGGTCTGTGCTCTAATGCTACAATTTATTATGGAATATTTTTAGTACTTAAATTTGAACAAATTCTAGGCTGCTTGGCTAACAGGCAGCAGTTCTGAAGCATGCTAATGTATGAGCAAGTTTACAGTATCCTGAAAATAAGAACTACTGTTACAGTAAAATAGCTGTTTGAAATGTACTTTTTAAATACAGGCTCCAAGTCTTTTGTAGCTAATGTCTAAGTAAGATATATGATACGAGTAGATGTACAATATAAAGTCTAACAGATTCATACCAGCTAGAAAGTATGCCTAAAAGGGCAGTACGGAATGTGTGTAGAATACAATGGAAAATCCTCACAATAAATCAATTCCCAGATTTCTTCTTTACCACCATTAAGAACAAGTGGTTTAAAAGACCAAGCTCCCAAGAACCCAGTTGGGAAAAAGACCATTAAACAAGGGTGGAGAGAAATGAAATCAATCTCCCCAATTAATCCTGAGTTTGGACTCCTTTTAAAGCTTTAGCACATGTTATTTTTCTTTAAGGGGAGATTTAGTACTGGAGCAAATGTTCCCACATATCAGCAAATATAAAGTCACTCTTTACTTTTTCCATAGCTTTTTCTCGTTAATGAACAAAAATATCTATGTCTATTACTTCCTGACAATTTTCATGCTTGAACCTGATCTCTTGTAAACTAATATAAATCAGGAACAAGTTGGCTTATGCCAGTGAAGTAACATCAGTATAGAAGCAAAACTGGACTCATTGTAGTCTTGCAGTAGATATCTCTAATTTCTTATATTTGTACAAAAGATGTAAGGTAATAGCATGAATCAAGTAAAATTAGAGCAGAATTTAGCCCAAGATGTTGTATGTGAGGTGGCACACATTGCCATGGCAGCAAAGAATCTCACAGACAGAGAATTTTTCACTTTCCTCCTGTGCCAAATAGATCCTCGTGTTGTGAAAAAGAAAGTGATTATGCAGAAGTAAAAATTGGAATGAGTGAGGTCATGGTATGGAGAATACAGAAGGATAATAACCAAGTAAACTACAGTTTTTATTAATGTTTCTTTTTGGATCTTCACTCTGATATGAAACGCCTCTTCAGAAAAAGCAAAGCTGCAGCAAGCAAAATACATTCACTTTTGCAATGGTTTCATATGTTTTCTTGCTATTTAAATGTAATGTTTATCTAATAAATAGCATTTCAGTGTTAAACAGTAACTCTCTGTCTGTGGTTCCATTTTGGAAGTCAGAGCCGAGCCTCCTTCAGGTCTCGCTGTGATGTTGAAAGGAGTTTTTCTCTAATGAAAAGACATACTATGTCACTGGAGCAGGGTCCTAAGGAAAGCTGTCTACTGCTTTGTGCCTCTGGGTAATTGGGCCTCAAACACAGCCCTTGTCAGGCTTGCTTGCTTGCTTCCTGTTCGGGAGTAAACCAAGCTGTACCTTGCAAAGAAATTTTTCCAAGACAATAGATAGTCCAAAGTCAAGTCATTAGTTACGGCATGAATAGATCTTACAGAAATAAACGTTTTTCTGGTTGCTTTTCCGGTGTGTTAATGGAACAAAATACAAATGATTCTTCAAATATTCAAGCCTTGCCTACTCAAGTATGGTGCATTTCTTTTTTGCTTACAGCTAAGCTTAAGAATCTTGTTGAATGAATGACTTAAATTGTGCTCCCCCCCCGCAAAGAAAGTATCCTGGAGTAAAATGAAATTACTCTTTTGCAACTGTGAAGTTTAAAAATAAGCTTCTCTTCTAATTCCTAAACAGAGGAAATTAAATTCATACTTTCCAGTACAGTTAATCCTGGGCTGTTTGACATATTTGAACATTAGCCATTTGCAGTGGGGTATAAACTGAGTGTGGCTTTCAGAAATGCACTATTCCTGTAGACCACGGATCCAAATTGACTGTCAGAAGTTATCTGAAGAATTTCAGCAGCTGACCTGTTTTATCGTGGCCACCAGCTGCTAAAAGCCATAGATAGTGATGAGAGCTTAGGTGAGAGAGAAGAATATGGCGAGAACTTAAAAGGTAGGATGATAGAGAAACCCTGTGAGCTCTTCAGATCTTTGGCCCTCATTTCTTACTCACTGAAGAGAAATTTTGGCTGAATGATACTTAAGGGGGTCCTTAGAGTGGAGCCATTTAGAGATACCAAGGGAATGATAAAATACTATGTTTACTTTAAGCAAATAAAATAAGGAGGCGTACACTTCATGCTTCATGTTAAACTGTTTGTAATCCAAAAGCAATAAGGTTACATTAGAGTTGCTTAAGCTGGGGTGGTTCAGGCTGAGGTTTGTCTCATATATATGCTGGAAATATTCACGCTCAAGGCGCCATCAAAATCCCCTCATAGTCATTAGAGAGAGAGAAGAGAAGTTAGAGTAAGATTTGTCTGCCCATCATTAGCTGAGGTTCTTATTTCTTAGCTATAAAAGGAACTTGGGTTACTACCTGGCTATGTAACTAACTAGCTGATTGGGTGAACCCTGTTCTCTTTGTTTCTACATTAGGCAAGAGAGAAAAAAGGAGCTCACTTTTCTAGATTCTTCAGCAAATTTTGATTTGAGGTTCCCAAGTCCCTGAAGTTTGCAAGACTTTCATAAAAGGTCACCTTCACTGCTCAGAACCTGATTTTTATTACTGTAAAAAGAAAACAGCTTAGGTCAGCAAAAGAGCACAAGAAGGAAGCAAACTGTTCCCCTCTCCCACTGCATTCCTCCTTTCCCAAGCTGTATTTCTTGAAGAGGACAAAAAGAGCATGAGAATGGATTAATAAAATGAGCAAGCATTTTACCAAGCATTTCAGAGTTCTGGCTAAATATTTATATATAGGATCTGTGTCACCATTATTTCTCTTATTCTTTCCCGCCTGCTCCAAGGAAGTGGAATGCAAATGGATTATCATTGCAATCCTGAAATAGCAATCTCCTGATTTATAAGATTGCAGCATTGCTGTGCTGCGTTATTAAATTCTTTCAGATCAATGGACAGAATAGGTGCATTTTTAGTAGCAGCTATGACAATATACTTGCATCTACCATATCAAATCAAAAAGTCCTAGAGATAATTATGGCTTATACTTTTTTTTCCTATATACATGTTAAGTAAAAAGGGGGAAAGAGCACGGGAATGGATCTGAGGAATTCCTGCATTCTGAAGGCTGGTTGGGTGCTGAGTCTGTGACCTCTGGCTGGTTTGGCCTTTCTGAACTGCAGCTACTGACATTATATAAATACACAAATAATGGATAAGAATAATTTAGGTCTGGATTTTATCCTGCCCACAGAAGGCATATGCCCAAGAGCTGCAGACAGTAGTCTCCTGACAATCTGCCCTATGGCCCAAGAATGATTTTACTGAATATTGCAATTACTCTTCATCTTATTCCCACATATATCTGTGAAGCAAGGCCTGCAATCTCTACATGAATTCCTCTGTGTCCCTTTCCTCATCAGTAAAGTAATGATAACAGAGAGTTTTTATTTCATCTGTGCCTACTTACAAGATTTTCAAGACTGAACAAACAATAAGCCATCGTTTTTTCAAAAGTCCTCCAAAATCAGAAGTGCCGGTGTTGTATGCCACAAAGCATTACATGCCAGATTGTGAACACCTACCTTTGATGAACCCACACTAGTAGTTAAACTGAAGTCAGTAGAGGTATACACAGACAATTTGTTTTTTGCTAATGTGAGTAGGGAAGCCACAGTGTGATTTGTATTACCAGTGATATTATAGCAATATTAGTGATGGAGGATATCCAAACACCATTGAAGAACTTTCGGGTTATCCAAAGGCCTGTGGGATTTAATAAAATAATAATAAACAACTAAATGATAGATGATATTGTGAAAGAAACAAAGGAGTGATGTAGAAAGTGGTTTCAAAAATATCTAACTACTGCAGGATGTTTTGCTATAATTATACAGCAGGCTTAATAATACATAGACTCTGGGGTTCTGTTGAAATTAATTGATGTAAAATGTCAGTGTAGGTTTCTTCCTCTTTTCCAGTATTTCTAGTAACTCAGGAAAGTGAAAAGAGCCTGATTACTAATTGGGAAGAGTTCAATAGGTTACAATCTCTCAGAGAGCTGTGCTTCCACAGACTCTTTGCGGCCAGATCCTCTCCTCCCAGTTCAGACAAAATTCTCTCTGAAACTCAACATTAGCGTGTGTCAGGATAAGCTCTTGTCCTTGTTACCTACCTCTGCCTTTGGGGTGTTTTAAGATTGCTTGTGGCCCCCAGTGAATAAACTACTTTTAAATAACAAGTGTGTTTCTTTGAAGCTGCAATACAAAAGGGGATATATAGAGGATTACAATACATTATACATAACATAAAGTCACCCTACACATACTAAAAATGGAGAGCTGACTGTAAATTGCAAAGCTCAGCCTGGTACATGAAATCTGGGTAATGTTACACATTTGGTATTGCGTTGCCTATAGAGCGGCATACAGGGGGCTCAGCTCAAGGGCAAAAAGAGGCAGAGCTAATGAGATCTGTCCCTGGCACCAGCTTCTCTCCTGGCACGTGTCAGGGAAACCACCCACGGGCACTTTTGGGTCGTGGTGGCAGCACAGGCCGGTGAAACGCAGGCTCCCCTGGATTCCTCCCTGCCCATGGCCGCCATGCTCCTCTCATCATCCACGCGGCACGTTTGGTAGTTAATCCCCACACTCCCCAGATTAAAACCTGCAGTGACTGATGAAGTTGTTCCCTCTGATCTCTCAAGCATGTGCCTGTAGCTACTTTGTGGCGTGCTGGTGTTTGCAGGTCTATGTCCATGCTGCTTATTGCTAGCTCAAATCCACCCTTCGTATGACAGTTATATTAGAAGGCCAATATGGCTACCTTTTCACATGTAGTGGCATAATGCAATCACATTGTGGATTTAGGTCTACTCCAGGTTGTTTTTAGGGGCCATTTCTAGTCAAACAGATTGGTAGGGATTACAGATGCAAGCAGTTTTCTTCTTATGGAATCAGAGGCCAGAAGTCAAGAAGCTCTGATCCCCTGAGGGGTGAAGGCAAGCCATTTGTTTGCTGAACTTATTGCTGTTGGTTTGCCTACGTTTGTTTTGCAGGCTCCTGCTGAGGCAATAAATATTCAGAATTACTGGCATCCTTATGTGCTGCTGCTTGAAGTCTTCACTGCCATCGGTAGCCATGCAATACATCTGAAAAGGTTTACAAAAAGGAGCTTTGCTTCCAGCCAGGACAAAGATAAACAGTAAAAGGAATTAAAATCTACTGACATGCTCCAAGTTTTCCACAAACTACTGAGGTAAAATATAGTGGCAAAATATATTCCAGCCACTGGCTGTGGGTGTGAGACACAGAAGCAATGCTCTTGCTCTGCAGTGTGCACTGGTGGTCCCACCTCTTCTGGACCCAGGCAGGAGGGCTGTCTTGTCCTCATGTGTCCCTGACTGAAGGACATTCTGCAGCCAGTTCTCAGGCTTCTGGGGGAGCTTAGGAGACTATCTGTAGGATAGTGACCTACAGATAGTGACTACTTAGTTAATTAGTTACTCACGGGAGGCATATATGACAGATAAAAATTATACATCAAGAATTTGAGAAGAGTGATCTGAAATCTGTCCTGTGCAGTTCAAGAAACTTAGGCATGTGGATCACCCACATTTTGTCCAATATGCTTTGATGTAGTGGTTGGCATCTCTGAGATATGTTGCTCTGAGACTTTCATGTGTGCTTTGTAGCTGGGGTTTCGTATAGTTCAAAGGGAAGAGAGCTGGTCATACAAATTGGGTTTTTGAGAAATTAAGTCAGCCATCATTTTGAGCATGCTCGCCTAGAAAATCCTTTTTATAAGGATCATCAGCAGGTAGGGACCTCAAGAGCAACCTTATTCATACTCTTCATGCATGCAGTTCTACGTGTGGGAATGATGGAGTCTGTCTCCAAGGGCACTGCCAACTGATCCTGACCTTGCTCCCCAGGACCTCTCCACTAGCGTTCCCCTTCTCCATCCTAACCACTGTCGACTCCCAGCTCCACATTCTCCCCCCTCAGAGATAGGGCCTGTTTTAAGAAAAACCTCATGTCATCCTTTTTGCGGTGTCTTGAAGTTCACCTGGAGTCTGCTCTGGTCTTTGTGTGCACATCCCTTGTGTCTAGCTTTGCAGTGTTGTTTCTCTGCTGTGCTATGTATAGAGGAACTGTTGAGCTTAGCATGAGGAAAGATATGCAGTTACAGCACACATGACTAACATTAGAAAATTATTCCTAAGGCTTCCACTTACTGAAAGTTGTAGAAAATCTGGAGCCCTTGAGACAAACACTTTGATGTAGCTTGGAAATTAAGAGAAAAGCTGGTTTGAGTGCTAGGCAACACACCAAGAGTTCATAAGTTAATAAGACCCAAGAAAATATTACAGTACAGCAGCATTTCAGTTTGAGCTTTAAATTAAATGTATATCTTCCATTATGAAAAGAAATGCATGCCTGGGTTTAAAGAGAGTATGGGAACGGGGCATAATAGCAAAAACATCTCTATTATGCTTTGTCCTCCTCCACTGAATGTCACCACCACAAATTAGTCTGACTTTTGCAGAATTTTATTGGCTGTAGAGGTCAAAATTTAGTTTCCCGAACTCACAGTGCCTTGCTTCCCCTAATGCTCGTTTGTTTGAATCTTTGAAGACATCTGTACACAATGTTTCTTACAGATGTTCAGCTGTGGTCTAGGCGTAGAGAGACCAAAGGAAGATTGGTGTTGAGGTGATATAAGTCTTAGCAACTCACCACGTTCTAAATAATATCTTTGTAAAATTTACTGACTAATATTTACACTTGCTATTTGGACTAATGTAAATGAGCTTTCCGAGGCATAAACTGTGATTTAAGATTCCAGCATTCAGTATTTTATGCTGGCATTTTATATTTAGAGGCATGGTCTACATGAAAACATATGAATTATGAGTGTTGTGCAGCTACTCAATGAGAGCAGTGATACCAAGGTCATGATAGACTTTTGCTTTTGTTTGTTGGTCAGTGTGTTGGCTTGCATGCCAATCTTGTGACATTCACATGGATACTCAGAGAGTATGCCAGAAGTGCCTTTTTCATTAAATTAGTCCTGATGTTTGTGTTTAACAAAGCTGAAAACCTCTCCCAAAGTATATTGTATCTTGGAGTTTTTTTTTTCTTTTTTTTTTCTTTTTTTTCCACTGTTTTTTAACATTATTTGTCTAGTTTTGCATTTGAACTACAGAAGTGAATAGAAGCTTGGTCTCCACTTCTGTCTTAGTGTCTGCTCTCTGGAACCCAAAAATGCAAATTACATAAAGAGAAGTCTGCATGAAATTTGTGATGTAGTTTATGGTTCATTTTATATTTTGTATATCATCTTAGTTATCGAAGAGCTTAGCTGTGATTTGAATACTTCTAGAAGTAAGAATCTTGCCTTTATTTGCTATGATGCTTTGTTGAAACTGTTCAGAGAAAGACATGGGTTTGACTTACTTCAGATATGAGGTTTTTTTTTTTTAGTTAAAGACTTGGTTATCAAACATTTTCCGACATTTAATTCCCATAAATGATTCTTTCTGGAAGAACCAAGATTTAAAAACTCATCTGAAAATTTATGTGGTGTACTCAGTAGAAAAATAAAATCTCACTGAAAGTATGGATTTGTGAAATCTGTTGTTTAGCTACATTTGCATCTAGTCAAGATTTGCTTGGAAATGAAATATTTTTTAAATGGTAACTAAATATAAATGTTAAACAAAAGCAAAATTTGTTGGGAGTACACATTTCTACTGGTTATAATACAGCATTAATGCTTTAATTAAACTATTTTATTCAATGATTTTACCTCTCAGACAAAGAAAGGTTTGGCTTGTGGTCTATGGTGTACCAAGGACAAACAGTAATTTTATGTCATTGTCTGATTAAACTTGTTTCAGACTAAGAGTGTGAAGTCTATGACTCAGCTTATGTTTTTTGAGCAGAAGAGTAGAGAAAGAATATTTAAACCAAAGTGCTCAGCTGTTGTTATGGTGACACAACTAAACTATCAACCCATGCTGTTTTGGATTCAGAAGCGATTAAAATTGTAGGAAAGGTGTGCACTCATTTTGGAGGGCCTCAAATCTAATTTCTGTGAGTTGAAGTAGAGTAGTAGGATGGGATTTCTCATGATAAAATGACATGCAAAGTCTACACTGAAGCCACTTAAAAGCTGGGAAATGCCAAAATTAAGATGCACTTCCTTTGCCATACAATTTAAATGCTTTTCTTAGATGGTCACATGCCTCATCTGACAGTTATGTAATGATCAATGAATGAGCAATTCAAATGCTCCAAGGAGTGATCCCTCTTCCAGGACAGTAAGAGTGGTATGGGCTGGTACCATACAGGGCCTAAACAGCATAGGAGGGTCACTCTCACATTCTTCTGGGCACACACTACTCTCTGTCAGGCCAGCTGCATCTGTACTGGCTCCAGATGGCACCTCTGTGGCCCAAAAAACCCATGTGTGTGTACACAAGTGCATGTGTGCATGTGAGTGCACATAATTACATATTTTTGCCTGTGTTTTTTCAATGTCAAGTGCCTGAAATATGAAAGAAACATTTCAGACTGATGTTTGCAAGATGATGCTGAGGGTATCTGTTGGCTGCCTCTGTGTGAACACACACTACATGGTTTGCAGGGAACCCAACCCCTCACAGTAACCTGCAGTTCCTCGAGCAAACTGTTCCCAGAATTGCACCCAGTGTTTGCTTTAGGGAGAAGCATTTTTTGATTTTTGGCTTGAAAAATTAAGCAACATATGACTAGTGTGGATCATGGGTCCAAGTGGTCTGAGGAATCTTCCATAATCCTATGAAATCAATGCTTATTTCCCATTTCTAATAGTCAGTGTAAATGACTAGGAAAGTTTGGCATACTGATTTGACTGAAAAAAAGTCTATTTTTATAGTAAAAAAAAAACCCTGTGATTGCTAATAAAAATGTAGAATAACTGTAGAATGTTCGCAACAGAAATTGCAACCTGCTCGAGAGCTACAAGCAGAGAAAATGTTTGAGAAATTGAGCTCCTCACGGAATCAGTTCTGCAAACAGAACTGACAGCCCATCTTTTTTTTTTTTTCAGTTCTGGAAGCAGTAATAGCAGATCTGAGAAAATAGTAGGAGTAATTTCTGTATAAAGTAGAACACTCGGGGGTAAGATGGATTATTTTCACAGTGGGTTTGAATGTTGGGCAGATGTCAAAGGATGAGAGAATCTGAAGAAGTAGATGCCCCGGCTGATCCTTCTCACAGTGCAGCCCTTAGCACTGGTGAATGCTGAGGGTCCTCAGTGCTGTGTGAGGTTCTGATAACATGCTCATCTCAACATAAATAATTTCCTTGTTTAGTATCTTCAGGTCCTTTCAAGTCCTTCACATTAAGACATCTGAGCACATGCGCACAGGGTCATTCTGAGTAGAAGTCAGCGTTATTCTTTCTGTGGGCAGGAATCAGAAGAACAAATTAAGAAACCTGCTCTGTTCCACCTCTGTGACACTGAGGGCCAGGAGCAGGACAAGGTAAGGGTCATGATCAGGCAAAGGACTCAGCCTAAGATCCAGCACTTGGCAGAAAGCCTGAATTTCAGATTTGTGAGAAGCTGTCTGGGGGAGAGAAACATCTTTACACTAGATGTGAAACAGGAGGGCCTGAGGGAGGCTTGGAGAGGAGCCCAAGAATGAGCACAGCCTTCCACAGCCATCGGCTCCAGCCAGGGCCTCCCTCCTTCCACTTGCATGATACTATTTCTATTGTCATTAAGCCTTAAAAAGCTTTTGTGTATCTGCATGTGCACGTGCATGTATGCATGTGTTTGCAAAAGTGACATGTTTAAGTTTAGATCTGACAACGTGCCTTTTGGCAAATCCAACATACAAATTAACTTGCTCTGTTATTTATTTATTTCTTTATTTTTTAAGTATAAAACAAAACCAGATTGAGCTTTTACACTTAAAGCCCTAAGAAAATCATAAAAGTGAATTATGGGGTGAGAATTGCTCTTTAAAGGAAAGCTTTACACTAGAGTAAGTTTAGAACATTTATGCATAAAATATTGCATACAATATTTATATGTATAAAATGTGCTGAACTGGCCGATTTCTGACTATTATATAAACTTCATGCATTTGAAAAAGCAGACTTTCAAAAAATTATTTGTTCTAACCTCCATTGTAAAATAGCAATCCCTTGGTATGAACACTTGATGCTATTGTCATAAGCTGTCTCTGTGAGCTGCTTGATTGAATACTTAGTATGTTGTACCTTTAGTACAAAGTACAGTAGTCTATCAAGCTAAAAACACCTCAAAAATGAGCAGAGAAAAAGGATAAGGTTGGCATGTGTTTTGGAAACACATAATTTTGGGGTACAGACCTCATGTTTGACCAGCTGTACAGATAGTGAATTCTGAAAGTCAATATGCTTGATATAAGGTAGAGCTCAGGTTGTATTGATACCCTTTGAGATAGCTCAAGAAGAGGAACGCTGGGTGGCTGGCGAGTACCATTTCCTGGAGGGATGGGAGCTTCTTGAACTCTGGAGTAACTGGACACCTGCAAGCACTGGACAGGACATGGAAATCAAACAGGCCTAGAAAGATAAATATCCTCCACTGTGCGAGGTGCTGCGTGTGACACAGCTGCACTATTGTTGTCACTCAATCCATCACTGGGACGTGTTGAGATACTGTAATGACAAGGCACATAGTACTGTGCAGAAATATTTATGTAATAAACAATATAATAATATAAGCAATATAGACATATGATAATTAGGCGTTTCCTAGCACATCTTTGTAAGTATTAACTATTTTTGCATGTCATCTAATATAAGACTACTCAACAGTAATTCCTGTGAGATACCTTTCTGCATATCTACTGTTTGAAAGTTACTACTGGATCGAAAAATTTTCAAAAAAATGTATATGAAAGATGAAAACTGCTCATAGAGTTGTAAGTTGTAGAACTATGGATTTTTTCTTACTCAAAACTGCAACAGAAACTAAGTATTTTGGTTTCCTCAGAGAAATCTAGTATGTAAAATCTTCTCTAACAATCTATCAAGGGAAAGCTGTGATTATGAGGCAGTCACTGATCTGATCCCATAGTAGCTTTTACTAAGACAAAATAGTCTTTTTTTTTCAAGTATTGCATTGTGCTAAAGAATTTTTAAATGCCCTTTTTAGAATGAAACAAGCATCAACACCGGTTTAACAGAGTTGAGGTTTCTATTCCAAATTGTATGAAGAAAACAGATTAAATATTTAATTGAATTGCAGATGTTAGGTCTAGGAGAGCATAATAGTCTGAAAGTAATTGAGTAAGTGACCATCTACATTAAACAGGGTTTTTTAGAACTGAATACATATGGAGAATACAAATGTGGAGAACACAAACATCTGTGTTGAATGTTAGTTTCTAGTGGCATCAAGGAATACACATGTTTTTCTTCGATTTTAGAACTTAGTGGTATCAGTGGAAATAAAATAAAATGTATGATTATACTGCTGAAGTCAGCAGAGGAAGAATGCAAGGGAATCTCGTTTCTCTTCCATAGAGACAACTATCATAAATCATTACTGGTATATTAAAAAATAGATTATAACCATGGGACCAGCTATTTTCCTATTCACCAAAGGAATAAAAAGAAGGATATTAAATTATGAACAATATGAATTGGCTTTTGTGCATATTTAGGGCAAATCTGAAAACATCAAAATGTTCTGCATAATGTTTTTCAGTCCCTGAAACTTCATAGTATTTTAAACAACATATTGTGGCTAGCAAAGAGAATATATTTTTAGGGAAGATTTGTAGTACACCTATAGTAATTTCTGTTTTGATTGTATGGCATTAGAAAAAAAAATCAAATTTTACCATCTCAGGTAAAGAGAAGTATAGAATTGTCTTTTCGGGGATGAATGTTATATTAAGCTATTAATCTGGTCATTCACTTACATTTCAGCTTGCGGCACAAAATATTGCACAACTAATAATATTTTAATTAAATCAAAGGACAAAGCATGGCAATTTATTGTCTTGATATGAAACCTCATAAGTTTCTATTGGCCCCGAGTGTCTTCTTGAACAGAAAACAGTAAGAATCAGATTTTCTGATCTATGTGGACTAGGACAGCCTATTCCCATTAGAAATTAATAAGTATTGGGTTTTAGTTCCTGCTGGTAATCAAACCTCACCCAAATTGTTTTAAGTCGGGATCAAACAGATATTGTAATGATATTAGTTAGGGAAACATCCCAAATTAATTACGACAGTAATTGTGTTTTCTTTAACAAGGCACCGTTATCCAAACAAAAGCACAAGCACATCTTCTATATATAGATTTTGAGATAAAATCAGCATTGCCAACCTTGGTCTTTTCTAATTTTGAAAACAAAATAAATAGAATTATCCTTCGCTATTTTCTGTTCACAGAAAAGCTTCAGCATATTACTTTCATACATGTGTTTCTGCTCTAGATCTCTCCGGTTTAATTCTAGTTTGGGCTGATAACCTACCAATCTTCTTGACACACTGAGGAGGAAATGACTTTTGGATTATTGCTATAGCTTGGCAGATGCTGTTGATGTGATACCTGCACTTTGTCAGACAGCTCAAGAAATTCCACAGCTGATACTTAAAGCTGCAGTTCATGCAGGATTTGCTATCACGGACAAGTAGGAAGTTCACAACAAGGTAGCCAGCTTATGTTTTCTTCAGCTGATAGCTGTACCAAGGCTTGCATGGCATGTATTGGTGGTACCACATATTGGCACCAGACATAGTTAGACAGCCAGAGGCAAACAGCTGGTGGACATGGTAATTTAGCTACTTTCCCTTTATTCAAATGGAGGTTAAAGTCCCTCAGTAAAGTTCAAAGAATCCACAAATTTCTGCTGCTTACATTCCTGTTACATCAAAAGATAGAGCCTCTGGTACCTGATGTAGAAAATCCAACCCACATCATTAATCCATGATTATTTAAATATTCAATTTGGGGAGTGTAAATAGAAGTTTTTGATTCAAAAATCCATGTTCTTCTAAAACAATTTTTAAAATTAGAATATTTGGATATGATTCAGAAATCATTCTGTAAAATTAATCCTTTTGCTTTCCAAAATGACAAGTTTAGAAAGCATGGAAAATTGGGAAACATTTAAAGAAGTACTTTATTTAGTCAAGAAAAAAGAAGATTGAATAGAGAACTTAAAAGGTTTCTATGTATTTGAAATATATCTGCAAATTGTACAAAAGAGGACAATGATAAATGTTTCTCTAAAGCAAAGTTTGGCATAATTATCTGAGCTTTCATTGAGAGAATATAGGTTATGTACCTAGGAAACATAGGAAAAAATTTCTAATGATAAGAATATTCTGATAACACCAGAATGGCCATCTGGGGAGATTTTATCTGCTTTACTAGAAGACTTTAAGAACATATTACACAAAAATTTCACAGACATGTTCTAAGTATATTCGTTCTCACAGGAGAAAATTGGATCATAAAGGAAATGGCCAATATTATCCAGGAGATTATATTGGATGGATACGAAGGTCATGTCTATCTTTAAAATAACTGAATATGTTTATATTTATATGAATTTCTTCCTTAGATAAGGACAAGAATTTAGAACTGCTGCTGTTGATTTGAAAGAACATTTCATTACTCTCTTATTTTATTGGTTTATTTAGACTCTCACAATGAATGATTTTCTTAGCTTAAATAAGTCAATCACATCTGGAGCTGGTCAGAATATTTTCAGTGAAATGAAATATATCACTTCATCAAAGCCAAAATGTTGTATCAACATATCAGCTTTGACAAACATTTCTTGAGAAAGTTTTTGCCTTGGGTTCCCTTGTCACTTATGACCAGAGGAGAAAGAACTTGAGCTGAAAAGATCAGGTTTTCAACTGAGAAACAGACATTTCATAACAATTCCCATTTACAAAAATGTTTGAAGGGTTTATTTTCATACCACTGAATAGTGAAAACAAATTCTGAAACCTCAAAATTTATGGTAAAATGTAATCCTTGTCCTCTGAAAAGCTCTAATCACATTTAAGCATACAAAATGCTGATTCAGTAGCTCATATTTAGAGGATTTAGATATAACAGATGGTGAAAATGGGGAATACTGTAAGAAATGTAGCAGTAGTTTGATATTTGGCTTATTTTTCCTTGAAATAATAATCATTCACCAAATAGTGTGTAAACTCTTGCCATAAAGATATCTCTACAGATGATTTCATATATCCCAGTGTTCACTCCAGGGGCAGGGAGGTGTGTGGAAAAGTCCCTCTTAAACAACGTGGTGTATGGAATGCACCCTAAGTGATTACAGGAACACTGGCAATATGTTTTCTTTAGCTCATTAAAATTTGTAGGCATTTCAGTTATTCAGGCAAGGTTAAAGCATTTTTGACTGATCCAAGGGAAAAAAAAAAAAAAAAGAGAGAGAAAAATATGCTTGTATCAGCTGGAATAGCAGTTTCCAATGCACTGATGAAGCTCATTAACTCTTGAAAGAAATGCAGACTGCACATGACTGGGCAAGAAGAGGAAGGTACAACTATGGCAGATGCTATTCTGACCTTCTCTGGTTGGTGTTTGATAGCCATTTTGCTGTAACCCTTTTGCACACCTTAGAAAATGATCGCTCAGAATATGCCTTTTAAGTAGTTATTATTAAACAGGTGGACACCTGTGTCTGGAACATACACAATGCTATTTTTACTACAAAGGAGACAAAATATTGTAATCAAAACAGATGCTAAAGATGTAACTCATGAAACCCAGCTCATCAAAAAAGGTTAATATAACACTTCAGAATACTTCCTGAGTGTTCAGAAATGAGAAATGAGAAAGATCATTTTCTTCCAGCATCAATGGAAGAGGCCAAAGTCTGTCTCCCAGTGCTCACAGCAAATTTTCGAAGCAGATGCACAGACTGGCCATATATTATCAGTGGTAGGAACTCAGTCAGAGCGAGCAATTAGGGGATGAGATGACAAACTTGGTAAATAGGTGACTTGTCACAATGTCATGGCCGCTTTATCTGCCCCAGCTTCTTCTCCACAGGAGAGTTACCAAAAAGTACCAAGTGGCAGCAAAATTATCATGTAAGGAAAGAGTGTTAATGAAAAAAAAAAAAAGCCAGAGATATTGATTTCAGGAATGGGAATGCTAACACTACCCAAAGCCAGATGCGTGACCACATGTGTACACATGTTTGTTCCCGTTGTTCTCAAAAACTAGAATAATACTGAGCATGAGCAGAGCTCATATTGCAAGGCAGACAGTAATTTTTCTGCAAGGATTTGGTTTAAGCAGTTTACAGAAATATTAAAGCATAAAGTGTGATTTTCCAGTAACCATCTTATGACTAAAAATATCCTTTAATGAATTCTCTGCAAAGAAGCACAAAATCCACAAGTCTGATTTTTGTCCCCTTGCAGTTCAGCTTTTATAGAGAAGGTATAGGACATTGCAAGTATTTCTCCTAAGCTGTTTTCACAACAAAAGTTCAAATTTTAAGGAGTCTGGAAGACTTCATTTTATCTGTAGAGCTAATGGCACTATGCTGTGATAAGACTTGAAAGTGAAAGCTGAACAACAGAAAGGCAGAGAGATTAGGGATTTTATTTCCGTTGGTACATGGATTAGTTTAAACGGATTTATGGCTGTTGTTTATATTTGTGAAGCCAACTGTACTGATGCCTGTGCCTCTGATTTAGTGGTATTTTGCCAAACCACACTACCATGAACTGTGGAAGGCTTCAGCAGTCTTAATAAACACACTCTTGCCAGTCTTAGACTAGAAGCAAGGGGTAAATTGAGAATAAAAAAACCCACGATGTATAGCTTTGCCTTCTGACTCTGTAGAAACCAACAACTTATGCCGTGTTTTGGCCTATCTTCTTAACATGTGGAAATAGAATCATGGCTATTATTTTTTCTGAGACTTGTAGAAAATGTGCTGAATTGGAGGATAATTTTTATTATTTTTATTTCTTACACGTGCCACTGTCTAAGATCATGTATGTTAATTGCTTCTTTTTTAACTGAGATAATAAAAATAGATTTATTTTCTGATTCAAATATAACAGTGAATGATATTCACAAAACACTCAAAAAGATGAGAAAAAGTAAAACCTTGATGCAGCAGGCAGAGTATCTAAGGTGGACAGAGTATTAAAAAAAACAATTAGGGAAAAGGTGCTGTTTGCAAGAGTAATTAAATAAAAATCTTTACTACAGCTGATAGCCAATGACTCAGTTGAAAAAGGAAACTCGAATTTTAAATATTAAGGATAACATCTATCTTTGCCTAGATCTGGATGTTATTGGCACTCTCCATAAATCATCCTCTTTTTAATTTAATATAAGCATCTGTAAGGTCCAGAGATAAATTAATTGCTGCCAGATTTAAATAATATGCTTGGTTTCAGGCATTTCCTGGGGATTAATGACAGGTTAGGGGGAGCTGAGGGCCTAAAGTTCAGCCAGGAACCATTAACCTCAGGTTATCATTAACCCCAGGAAACACCCGATGTCTCAGTCATGTCTGTTCTTCAGAATGGAAATGAAAAGCATAATGCCACGTACTTCTTTTAATGGGTGATGCCATTTCAATCGGTATGTACACAGAATTTTAATAGCCTGTGTTCTAGCCAGTTTGAATCAAATGTGTGCATTCCACTCAGAATATCACCTCAGGCATACCGTGGCTCTGCTAAGAAGAGCTTTACCCAAATAATATATTCCCAGAGTAGTCTGAATCTACAGCTGAAATCTTGTACGGATCAAGAATGACATTTTTCTCGAGAGCCAAGTGATGTAATTTTAGCAAGTTATGCAAACAAAGGCATGTGTTAACACTGAGTGAACTGGCACTCCAAGGCCAACTTGCATCTTGCAAACACACCTTGCTTGGGTGCGCGGAGCGCGGCTGCCTGTCCTTGGAGAGGGCTGTTCCTGGGAGAGGACAACTGGGGGCTGCAGTGCTGCCTACTGGCATTGCTCTCCATTGACCACCCAGCAGAATGGGGGCAACCAATGTTGTAATGTGGGTGCCTCTGAGAAGAGCTTAACCTTAGAGGAGGGAATTTGGGATGTTATCCTTGGGTTTCAGTAGACTTGCCTTTGTAATCGTGATATTCTTCATTACTGTTCTTAACTACTGCATAGTGCTTCTGGGAATAGGGTAGCAGGCTTCATGTTTATTAACTTAAGCAGTACGAAATTCTGTCTAGAGGAAATTTTCAGAATTTCTAGATCAAGTTATTAAAAGGCCAATTTTGACCTACTTTAAAATCATGCAAGCCTTTGGAGAAATAGATTTGGGATATAAGGAATAATAATAATATTTATAAGAAAAGTTTTGTACATTTTCCAGCCTGAGGGTTTCCAGGCATTTTATGAGCATTTACTAATTAACACCCACAACATTCCTGTGAGATATATATATCTCTGCCTTTTTCAAGTAATGACCTCAGCAATGACATCAAAGGAAATTTCGTGGGGTGAGGAAAAAGACAGCACCAGGACTACAACACTGGGTAGAGCTCTGAGAAACCCAGTTCCTCTCTGATCTCCATTGTGGACTCGGGGCACAGAAGTCTGCCCACATAACCTTTATTGGTAAATGCAGAATTGGGATCTGAGTGATACATGTAAGTGTCTGGAAAAGTATTAGTTATCACTAAAGACGAAAAAGAAGGGAGCAGGTTAATTCAAGTTAATTTAAAAGCACTGCCAGTACATGCCAGAGAAAGAGCACAAATGAACCTATGATTGTTTCCAAACTCCTTTCCAATGGGTTCTTGGGCTACGGACAGGTCCTGGCAGACTGTAGAAGCTACTTGCAGCATGGTTAGGTGTAGCAGTTGGAAGTGCCTTTTTAAGCATAGAACTCCCTTACTTGATCCTAACCCTGTAAAAGTTGGTGTCTAGACTAAGCTAGACATTTTGGTTTCTTCTCTGACTAACACAGACTCCTATGAAGCTTTAAAATAAGTGTCTGAAACAACCTGTAATCTTTTCTTTGGAACTGCCTAGTGATTACAGACGGAAGCTAAAAGAACATTGTTTTTGACAGGCCCTTTTAGGTGAGGTGAATTGGAAATTAGAAGGCCTGGGTAGTCCAAATGAGAGAAGAACAAAATATCGTGCTGACTGTTTATTGCGTGACGACTATTGGCTAGAGGAGTGGGCAAATATCTATATTTACCCCCAAACACCCATGCACCAATTTGCCTTAGGCAGTGAAAGTCCTCAAGCTCATGTTGGCTTCATGGAGGGAGTTGACGGATGAGCGCAGAGACACACTTTGGGAACAACACATGCAGCACAGATTAATCTTACTGCAACTTGGTATGGTGACAGGGCTTCTCTTTGTTTTCTGGTCTGTTTCACTGGGTTTAGCTCATATTCGTTTTTTTATGATGGTCCTTATATGTACAAATCTATAGTATTGCAAAGCTATATGGTTTTGTCTGTTTTTCATTATAATGCAGCTTCTCTCTATACTGCTAAAATCTAGTTTAATATATAAATCATATCTAGTTTATGTTGTTGTAGCCTGCATATAATATTTTCTTCATGCTCTTTACATTCAGATCTTGTTACCACTATATTTTAAATCCTTGTGTTTATAGACTTACTTAATTCTACTAAATAGCAAAAATAACTCCCTTAAACCTGTGAGAATTCTACAGATAACTGCAGGCACTTTTTTTATGGATTTCAATCATTAAAAAGAAATGGTACAGCTGTCCTATAAAGCATTTGAGATCAAAATTGTGGCCTAAGCCAAACTTCAGTAGTATTACTGGAAAAAGGACTCCCTGGAAACCAGTTAAAGAAGAATTCTCTAAAGAAAGAGAACTCCAAATATAGGACACATGGTATCTTTCCAGAAGCTGGCACAAAACAAAGCATTAAAATTAACTGAATCTCTCTCTCTCTCTTCTACACTTGGTCCACAGTTGGCGGCACAGAAACAGTATTAGGCCAACTGAGCAACACAACCTAATTCTACGCAGAACATAATAGCAGTGGGCTGTGGAGAATTGGACTCTAACTTTCATGTGAGCCAGTGGGATAAGAGATCTCCGCCTTACTGGAGCTTGTGATTCATAGGCCCTATATCTTTTTTTTTTTTTTTGATTTTAGTAAAACTTGCTGTATCTGCACTTCACATAATTAAAGGACGGAATATTCATACTAATTTCTGCTTGCACGCAAGGAAAGATTTTGAAACTTCTCGGTTATATCAAGCACTTTCTTTTCTACCCAGTCTTTAAAATTCCTGGAATAGCTAATTTGAAGCTCATGTTGCTTTTTGACAGTACTCATGCAAGTCTCAAATGAGTAGGTGTTACAATAGTAAGGTGCACGGGTCAGGGTGCACGACTTCTGCAAGAGCAAGTAATGCTGCATTGGTCTCCAAAGAGGTGGCAAGGCCTTCTCCCCAAGTTTTGGTGTCCCGAAAGAAAGCTCTGCTGTGTGGGAAAGCTCAAGATGGAAAATGGTCCATGAAGCAGCCCGGAGAGTCTTTGGGCTAGCAGCGGGGCATGCGGGTTGTGAGGGGGCCATGCAAAGCGTTGGGGGGACAGCATTGCTGGGGCTACAGGGGACGAAAGCCCATTTTGAGCAAACAAGGAGCAAACAGCTACATCTGAAGTAATATGCTATATGTTTTATAGGTTGTAATATGAAGTAATATTTTAACAGAAAATGGTAACTTAGAACTTGGGGAGAGATATTGCCAGTTCCTGGATTCAGATTCCTAAAAGAGAAAATGGTCAAAATATTGTGTTTTTTTTAAGATAATGTTTTTGGACTGAATTTATAATTTCTTAGATCTTTTAATTCATTTTATTTGTTTAAAATGTTCATTTTCCCCATATTTTATACATGCGTATATGTTGTACACATACAGTATGAGTTTGGTCTGAAATAGTACCCTTCAATTCATCCCCAGTTCCCATGCTAGCAAAATTGCACAGATGTATAATTAACTTAGTGTAGATAATCTAAAAGAAATATGCTGATTATCAAAAAAGGGAAGATATATTGTCACCCATTGCTACCCTGGTCAAGAAAGTTATATAAAATGCCAAATAGAGAATACAAAATGAGCCAGATTACTGCTAGTTGCATATTCCATGTCCATACATTCTTATTTCAATTGTCTAGAACTAAAAGCTAAAGGATACTCTGTAACATTAAAAATAAGCAGATGATATAATTGCCTTAGTGATTATAGCATAAAATTTGCATGAGTGATGTGCTGCAAAAGATAAGAGGGATTTGCTATACAGGATTTAATGTTGCTTTTCTTGTAAATTCAGCTTGCTTTCAGGCATATCAAGAAATAAGATCATTTAATGGTTTATTCATTCTATTTAATGGAATATATCCATGGCCCATCATCCACATATTCACCTGCTGTCAGCTGCTATTGAGCTCTGTAATGAACAGCTGTGGAAAGGGCAAAAAAGTGCTACAACCTCTGGCTATTTGCATTTAAGATACTTAGTTCTGTGTGAGAAGAATGACATGTAATCAACTAGGTATACGGGTAAAAATAGCAGACTGAAATTCTGCCTACCATTTTTCTCTTCCCTTAGAGATGTTTACTGAACTCATGAATTATTTGCGTTTTGACTTTCAAAACAACCTGCTATTTTTATGGGGCTAAGGGTTAGATTCTGTCACTCTTGTTTCTGAGGGTAAGCGGAGAAATAAAGCACTGCTCAGTGCGCACGATGGCAGCAGTCTGATCTGCTCTGTACCACCAGGAGATAAACCCTCATAAACAGCTCTGTAGCTGAGAATGATGCCTGCACAGCAGGGGCAACACCTTGATAAAGGAGCAGATCTAATTTTTGCAGGGTAGTAGCCTGCACTGCATTGTGCAGATAATGGCCTGTGCTGAAGGAGCTGGGACACCTATTAAAATCTGCAGGAGGTGTTGCACAATGTGGCTTCGAGGAGGAGAGAAGGTCCTTGTTTCATTCGCAGCTTCAGACATTTTTATCAGCATTATTCTAAAGCGACTCTTATTTCTCTATGCAATACATACTTGTGTGCTTTGCTTGCTTTGTTTGTACAAGTTGTCCAAGTGCTCCTTGAATATTATAGACTCAGCCTCCTGAGGGACTGAAAGCACTTTCCCTGGATTTCAGTGAGAGCTGGGAGCCAAATCTCACTCCTCAAGAAAGCAAGAAGATAGGAGACGGTGAACAGCAGGATTCAGCCTGTAAGCATCTTGTTCCTGGAACCTGAACAATAAGTAATTTTGTTCTTAGATAAAATTCTTTTAGAGTTTGCCAGGCACCAGTTGATTGGGAAAATACGAGTGTTCATTTGATATGGATAGTGGTGTTGTCTGCTATTATCTATGATGATAATGATATTTTAAAGTTTATTTACTAGAAAGAGTAAGAAAATTTAGATCTCCAGTAACAGTGAGAAAAACCTAGCCAAGGGAAATACATCCAAGCTATTCCAAATAATAAACAAAGATTCTCTAGTTGTGTGCCTTTAGAGTTTACTTTTGGCTGGAGGGCAGTATGTAATAGCTTGAAATAATAGGAAAGATACATAGGAAGTGGTGTTCCAAGAGCCAATTTGCAGAAGGCCACGTGACTTTGATGGTTGGAAACTTTATTAGATTACAGTAGAGGCTCATAAATATTAAGTGTAGCTTCTCAAGCCTCTTTTAAACAGTCAAAATGATGACTAAATCATTCCAAGAATCTGGAATAAAAATATCAGATTTATGGTTTTGCTAAATATGAGAAGAACCAGCCTGAAGATCTGAGTTAAAAGCACCATAAAAATGTGGAGTAGCCACTTTCTGCAGCAATTTAAACCTAAGTTGTTTAATATTTAAATGAAGTTTTAAAGCCATATTTGTAGTATACAGTGACAATCAAGAACTGTATCCTCTTAGAAAACAGCTAAAATAGCCCTCTGGTTAGTTATAAAACTAGGTTATTGTGAGTATTTCAGTAAAGAGATTTCTACAGACTGTGCAGAATCTGCATTTACTGTGAAGGCTAGTTTCAGAACAAATTCTCCTATTCTCACAGATCAATGATCTGCAAATGAAAAAGCCTATATGTTTTTTGACATGAAATCATAATGGAAGTGTCTGTGTTTCCCTCTGCAGTGTGATCCTGAGTGGAACCAAGTAATTTACCACCCAGGAGAAGTGGGGCTGAGGCAAAAGTGCAAAGAGGGAGGGAGCTAGAAGGCAGCTTCTTGCTCAAGACATGCTTTCCTTCCCTTGGTAGCCATTAGGTTGACCTTCATTCTTGCCAAAAACAGACCTTGTAAGCTCCCATAGGATTCAGATGTCTGCCTCCTACCTCCTTTTCTTGTGCACTGAGGATGGTATCCTGCTCACTTCTGAAGCATAGTGTCAGCTTGCAGCTTTACTTCTGCTCTGTTGACAAGCCATGGGCAGAGCTGCTGCACAGCAGTTGCCTCATATCATTCGCCCCGTTTCCCCATGCCCAAAGAACATAGTCCCAAACCAAAGTCTAGCATCTTGACCTCCTCCTGTCACATGAGCCGATAGATCAAACATGTCCTTTACCATGGACAAGAGACTGTCTGGTAGGTTAGAAAAAGAGATGTTTAGATTTTCCTTGTCTGGGATGAGAGAAGAAAAGGTACAGGCTAGACATTCACTGTATTATATACTACAAATAGCCACAATGAAATCAGGAGTGAGTAAGGTAAGATGAGACGATCTGGATATAAAAGTGACTTACTCAGAAGCCCTATGAGACCAAACAATTTAAACTCCAGATATGCCATAAGAATAGTCTCCAAACATTTCTGGCACCAAAGATGGAAAAGTAAAAGAGAAATGACAAAAAAGCTTCTATAAACAGTTTGATATTGAAGTTAAAACAAAGTGCCTGCCAGCTTTATTCACAAACACTGCTCAGACTCGTATCTGAGCTGAGAGTCTAGAGTTTTGCCCTGTGCCCCCCTTCCCTCTGCTTGGCTTTCAGTCCGGGTGAGGATTCACAGCCCGGTGGTCAGAGACAGGAGGAGGTTCAGCCTGAACAGTGGTCAGTGATTCAGGAGTTTTCTTCCCTTTGCAAACTGAAACGGAAATGGTCTGGTCTCAAATGCACCCGTCAGGCTGAAAAACCCACAAAAGCAAAGAGAGCAAAGCTAGGACCATATTCCAGCTCCAGTTGCTCCTTTGGATGCTTTTCCTTTTATGAGCACAAAGGTCAGAAAATCAGCCTGGCTTCCAGCTGCTGCTTGAAATGTCCATGCTCCTGTGGTTTCAACTCAGACAAATCAATGCTACTTGAACATCTGTATTGGCGAATGGAACTGGTTTCTTGGTGGGCTACAGGCTGGACAGGACCCTTAGCTTCATCAAAGCCATTCTTCCTCCGTTGCCCTTATTTGTAGTAGCTATAGAATTACCAATCAATTGCTAGTGAGAAAAAGAGTCCTGTCGACTGGCTTGCTCCGACACACGGTACCCCCTCGCATACCCTCTCACACGCGACTTTTGTTTAAACATTTGTAGACCGAAACATCCTGTCGAGCCCTGTTCTGTGGGGGAACATATTTGTGAGACAAAGCAATGCTGTGGTCTACCAGGAGGTCTATGACTCTCCCAGTGAATTATTCACTACTTTGCTGTGGTCTACATGCCAGGTCACCCGTGTTCACAGCAGAGAAGGAAGCATTATTCATTATCAAACCTTTGGGTTTCTCTTCTAGGAGGTTCTTCCCCCACCCCCCATTGCCCTTTCAGGTTTTAACAAGACATCACATTCTTTCAGACTTCCCCTGGGCAGCAGGTTTTTTTGTTTCTGCAAAAGGTACGGCAAGAATAGGTGGAAAGCCTGAGCAGTTGTAAATTGTAGCAGTTAATGTCAAATTGATGGGGCAGTGATCAAATGAAGTTCATAACCACAGAACGCAACCTGAGGGAGGAATGCTGTTTCAAAGATTTCTAATGACAGGGTGATAGCATCAGAATATAGAAGGCTTTTTTTTTTCTTTTTTTTTTTTTCCAGTGTGGAAGTTTGAAAGAATTTGTTTAGTTGACCAAAAGATTTTGCAGGATTAGGGCTGGACTTTTATAAGCTATTTATTGTAATTGCTAATCAATGAGGGAACTGATCAGTTCATTTTGAAAAGGTCCTGTGGGAACATGACCTGTGCTGTATATCTGTTCCTACACGTCCTGAGTACACCAGTAACAATTTTTAGGCCCTCTAGTACGATGCTGTTTAGGTAGAAACAGTTAATGCAAAAAGAAGCTGGATTAAAAAGAGCAATTTTCATGATTTCAGATTTGCCATATTAACCACCAGCATTCAAGGAACCAATGCAGTGGACAATGTCACAACTTTAGCACAAAGGAAAACATAAACAGTTCATCAAAGCTGGACACTACACAGCTGTATCCCAGCTGGGCTGCCCAGCCACAATACTGGAAATGGCTCAGAGAGAAAAAAAGCATTATATCCATACATGCTATAAGATAAACATGCATGGAAAATATTCAAGACGTCTCACTACAATTTACATATGGAATTAAAAAATGAACAGTACAAATGAGGCTTATGTTTTCATAAATGTATCTTTCTGTATTTTTAGCTTCTACTCATCTATCTATGTATTTATTTATTTATTTATGAGGTTTCTGCTCGAGTTACTGAGAATAATCTGTGTAATTCATCATTTTATCCTTACTCATTTATGTTCATCTTAGCGAAAAGGAGGTTAGCCAAAAGAAAACAATATCCTTGTTTTGGAACCAACCTTCCAGTCTTTCTTTCCCTCATGATAAAACATGCAAAAGGGGATAAATCCACTTTTAAATGTTACAGCATACCAGCTTTTGCTTAGAGAAGAGTTAGCAGCTGCAGAATGACTAACACAAAAGCCTCTAAGCTCGACAGGCATTGGATTTCCTGCTGAAAATACCAGCCTTGGTCATTCTGATGTTTTTCTGCCCCTCTCTTCTGAGTCCTACTCTGTGCCCATCCCACAGAAACCTGCCTGGTGTCCTTGCACAAAGCAACCACGTCTGGAAAAGATGCAAGCTCCAATAAATTTCTGGCATCAATCATTACAATCAGTCCTCCAATTTCATCCTCCATGATGGAGGGATATGCCAACAGAGAGTAACTTGACTTTCCTGTCCAATCTTTCTGCTCCTGCCCTATTTACTATTCACAGTTCAGTTCTTCAAAATTTAGTTTCTGAATCTTGGAAGACCCATAGGAGCTTGTTAGGTGCTATTTCACCTTGTGGCACTCTGACTGCTTCCCTCCATGTTCCCAAACGAGCACGTAAGATTTCATCTTTCGCACTTTGCTACCTTTGAATTTGCTGACCTACTCACAGGAGATAGCCATTAGAAACCTTCCTTCCAGGGCGGACATGAAGCATTAAAGGCAAGTTAAGATACTGCAGACAGTCTTGTGGGATTTATATTACTTAAGCACTACTCATAGCAATCTGTCAGCTCCAAAAATGTTTCTTTCTTCTAAATTCCAGAAAATGTATAATGTTTTAAGTCATAGAGTTAATAGAGAAAAAAAAATCCTTCAAACTTTTCTCTACTAGTATATAATATTTTCGACATCTGATTCAGTGTGGAGCTCATATTACAGACCATGTAGGCCTACTTGATTGCTAGCAACCATTTACATTACATATTAAGAAATGGATATTCATAAGTCAGAAAATAACCAAGGGTCAGGTAACATCAGTTTTACAGTAGTAAACCTCTTGCCATCGCCCAGAACAATGTAATCAGTGCTAAATTAGTTGTTACACAGCCAATAAATCTGGTGTCACTCAATTTTGAACTGCAGATGCCATATGGGAATGGTTTGGGGAAAACCAGTAGGTCAAGATATGTCCCATGGCTGTGATTCTTGGAAGCAGAAGGGCAGAACGCCTGCAGTGCAAAAACTGGAGAATATTCTTCTTTTGGAAAATAATTTAAACTTTGTCAAAAAATGGTTGAGATCCCCAGCATCACTGATAGTAGCAAGATGCCTTTTGCATCTGTCCATAACATCTGCTACTGTATCTCTCAGTTGCTGAAGTTTTAACAAAAGTGAAACAGATCAGAATTTTACATACGAAAGAAATACTAAGGTCATAGTTAATGTTCCCTTGAGATAAATGACAGCAGGTCACGTATGCCACACTCTTCTTCGAACTCTTTGTGACCTCAGAGAACATGTATTGGTTATCTGAAACTTTCCTTTGTGGTTAGTTAGGCTACCGATTTTAATATACTTAAAATTAAAACCTGGAATTTTGGAGCAGAAATATGTGGCCTATATAGAAAAAAGGACAATATTGTTGAAATATATGTAGTAACATGGCATTATAAGTGACCCACTTAGAAATTCAGACAACCACAGCAATTTGAGGTGGTGTATGCAGCCCTTGGGTTATCGCAGAATAAGGGGCTTCATAGAGGAGCTTTGACTTTTTCATGCTTGACTTTTTTTTTTTTTTTTTTAACAAGGTCTTCAGCTTACAGTGGCTGGAGCTGACCTATTGTTTTTTTAAAAATTCTGGGGTTTGTTAGTAACCTGGTAAAAATTTTATCAAGTCATTCATCTCAGGCTTAGTGTACACTGCAATCTGCAGCCTTGGAATCTATGTCTGAAAGTTATTTCCCAGAGACCATTCTATTCATTCCTGGTTTCTTCTCTTTTCCTTCAGATCTTTTCAATCATGAAGTCCATGCCAAAATTCCACCTGAAGGAAGGTGTCCTCTCAAGTCCTTTCAAAAGACTCCAAAGAGTCCTTTCAAGTCCTCTTTGTTTGTTTGCACCAATATGTCAGATTTTATTTTGAGATCCTAACATATTCTGGGCATGATTGATTTCTTAGATTGTGTTTGACTAGCAGGTGGAACTAGGAGCCCCTGGTTTGACAAGTTTCTGCCAGAAGAGCAGATATTCTTACTAAACGACACCCTGCTGGGAGTATTATCCAAACCAAACATCTTCTCTGGGGAAATACAGACCTTCAACATTTTCTCTTTTCCCTTAAAAATAACAAATGATTGAAAAGTAATTAACCCAGCCTTTTTGTAAAGGCTTATGACTCATCTGAACTAAGTTAGAGGTCAGCTTTGTGTCTCCGTGCCTCTTATCCATGTTACACCAGGAATCACAGGAACAAACACCGTTTTTTAGCAGAGTATAGGCATGGAGTTTAGAAGAAGTAATGAAAGAAAAGCTGTGTTAAGAAGTTCCCTCATGTTATTATTTGGCAGTTCATTAAGATATACTCTGTTTACCTGCTCCAGCCTGCACACCAGATTTAGCTCTCTGCGGGGGTCTGAAGGCATTTACCTTGCAGAAGCTGTGAAATGCAATGGAAAACAAAACACTTATGGCTCATGCTTTTATGAAAAGAAGGTACTTAAACAGTGACTGAGAGCCTGCTCATCCCTTGCAGATTTTTCCACATGGAAGAAATAAGTGAGGAACATAAAAGTAAAAAAAAAAATATCTGATGGTCTTTATTTCACTGGCAGACTGTGAAACACTCTACATTTCCTGTTCAGATCTTTGGGCTTTTTGTAAGATTTTATAATCTTCTTTGGCTTGTTAGCTGGTACTCGTAAGCAGCCCAGAATTCATTTATATTCTTGTGCTGTTCAGTGACTGCCAGTGATGTTAGGTAAGAAAAATGATTTTTAATTAAAATCTCAATTTTCAAGTACATTTCACAGTTAATACATGTTGAGAAATTCTGACCAGCTACATTATTTTGCTAAGCAGTATAGGTTCAAGTGTATTTTAACCATTTTTGAAGCCAAAAATCTAAGCTTCTCTTTTCAGCCTCCCCCAAATCTATCTTTTCCAAACAACGAATATATGAGCAAACTGTCCATACGGGGCAGTTTCCCATTTGAAGGAAACCTCGAGTATCTGAGAAAAGAAAAACATCCTACACTTAAAGATTTCAAAAAGCCCAGATGACAATGTGATGTTGTATGCAACAAATTGCTGTTTAATATGTTGCCATGCTTTTTGTTTTACCTGTTCTGTTTACCTGCTTACCGGTTTAGACCTTTATAAGCCCGTCAGAATAGACACCCTTAATACATTGCTGTCCCAGAGCTACAGGAAAATGATGTTTGGGGAGTAAATAGCTTATCTGAGGTCACACACAAAATCTGTAGTGTACCTGGGAACTGAATTCATGCCCCAGTTCCATGCTGAGGTTCATCCTCCTCACCTCCTCATAATGTTTATAGATATTGTTAAATACTTATTTTTCTATTTGTGAGCCATAGCACTATTGGTGAAGATGGGTAGCTGTACACACTAGATCCAGCCGGCCACTTAGTATTCGGCAGAGTGAATAAGGAAGTCTCTTGTTCAACAGCCATTCTTCCTTTTATTTTGTGACTGTGTTGAGGTTTCTCCCCCACCCACCCAAGGCTTTTCAGCAATCTCTGTGAATCAAAAAAAAAAAAAAAAAAAAAGCAGTTCCGGATGGCTTGCAACATTTAATTTACCTTGAATCATTTGGTTTCACTTTGTGGCAGAGTGAAGGAAAAAAAAAAAAAGAGAGAGAAAAGAAAAGAAAAGAAAAGAAAAGAAAAGAAAAGAAAAGAAAAGAAAAGAAAAGAAAAGAAAAGAAAAGAAAAGGAAAGGAAAGGGAAAGGAAAGGAAAGGAAAGGAAAGGAAAGAAAAGAAAAGAAAAGAAAAGAAAAGAAAAGAAAAGAAAAGAAAAGAAAAGAAAAGAAAAGAAAAGAAAAGAAAAGAAAAGAAAAGAAAAGAAAACCCAGAGTCAGGTGACTCACAAGAGGAATAAGACAATAATAAGAAGCTGGTATTAATGTTGTTCCTTCCCACTGCACCCCAGGGCTGTGGGTGCTGGACATTCATGCTGTATTTGGGACACCATGGTTGAGATGGGGGTCTCACAGCCTCTGCTGTTGCTGCTGGACCACTTAACATACAGAGGCTAAATATTTATTGGAATCAAAAAATAATGTATATCTTCCTAAGATGGTGATTAGGACATTTGCCTGGGAAGGGGAGCTTCAGATTTCTTGTTCCGTCTCTAGTGCGTGTTTATTTATGTATGTGAAGTGGAACCACTTCAACAAGAGAGAATAAATGAGCCACGTAACAGATCACCCAGACCCCAGTGGCAAGGAGCTCCCATGGGAAGTGATACATTTATTTACATTTCTGACCTCATGTTTGTCCTACCTCCTGCGCAATAAATCCTTCAAGGGTGAGAGTGAGGGAAGGGAGTATTAACCACTCTCGAAATTTATACTGTAGGATTGCAACCCAAAATTCACTAATAATTTTGTTGTGCCCACAACTACAAGTTTGCAGCAGATTAACAACAAAAATCATCAACCACACTATTGCTTTCTAACCAGAAGATTTGCAGAAATCAGGAACATAAAAGCAACCCCATGAGCACTTTCTGGCCCAGTGTTCAGTTAGGCAAAAAAGTTCAGACAGTATCACCAAAACTTGCTGGGCATGGATCCCTGGGAAGGTAAGTGTCAAACGTTGAAGGCTGCATTTTCTATTTCTTTCCCATCACCTGCTCCCTTTCCTGCTGGGGGAACTCAGAAAAAAAAATGAGGTTTCTAGATCAGAATCTGCAGAGAATTCTCAATAAACCCCTTGGATAGGTTTCAGTTTTTAACATTGTACTGAACCAAATGTTATTCTTCTGAACAAAGAAGAAAAAAAAAATCAAAAGCTTTCAACTAGGTCATGCTGGTATTATCATGAGTGAGTGTGAGTGGTATCATTTCACACATACTGCATCTCTCAATTAAGGAAAATGCCAGACTTCTGTTAGCAAGACAGCTGGTGGTACTCACTGACTAAATATAGTACTGTCAACACCTAGGAGCGTAGCCAGGACATTTTAATGGTTAGGACAACTGATATTTTGGTTTAGCCAAAACAATTTTTGATCATATGCTATTATTTCAAATAACTAGTGTAAGAAATCAGTGCATGAATGTATTTTAAATATATTTTACTGATTTTATTTATTAAGTTAATTTTCAACTAATATGCAACTGATTTTTAAAGAAATTACACATATTGTCTACATTTGGGATAGAAAAAAAAAGCTAAGTAAATACAGCTGGCATTCAGCTGATTCTGTGCCTGTGTGTACATTAGATAGACGAAATTCCTTTGGGCTGTCTTTTTATTCTGTGTACAGACCCTCAGCCAGCAGGGCATGCATCTTCCGGGGAGAGCAGTGGTTATTTGGGATGACTCCATTGCTCAGGAGAGGCGAAACCACAAGTAAATTTATGTAGCTGATCTTAAGCAAAGGCTGATCCAGGGCACCCTGTATTTGTTGAAAAATGCAATTACAGTTGGATTAGGTTCCAGGTTCTGGCATACTTCTCAGAGAATTTACCTTCCTAATCATAAATCTTTCCTGCAGAAGGTGAAAGACTTCTGTGATCTCTACCACTATTCATCAATGTCCCACACTTAGGGCATTTTTATATTAACACTCTATCTACTGTGGACCAAGACATAGAAAAAAAAGAAGAAAAGAAAAAAAGAAGATACACAATCAGATATTTCTATAGCTGAACTGAAACAGTTTTGTGCACATAAGGCTGTTGTAACTCCAAGGTCCCAGTGCCTGAGTCTGCCAGGTTCACACAGAAGGAGGTTGTGCTCATGATTAGCTGGGTGGCAGAAATGAAGTGTGTATTCCTCCCCTCTTTCCAAAAAAGATTGGTTTTACCTCTGGCTTAACTATGACCGAGTAGGTATTTCAAAATGTTTATTAACAGTTTTATTGCCTTATTTCTGCTGCCAGTTCTAAACAATAAGGATCCAGAACACTAGTTTTGTTTGCACTTATATTAATCCATGGCTGTCTGGGAACATATACACAGAGGTATTCTCTGCAGTCAGTGGATTAGAGGATGACCCTTTAGTCCTGCTATGTGTTGAATGTCTACTGGAAACTATAATGCTCAAGAACTTTCTCAAAATGGACTATCAGTGTGGAAACCTGGTTTCTTGTGTGGTAACATTAGCAACAATATTAGTTTTTTTTCAAGATCTGTCCTCCTTTAAAATGTTTCTTAGTGACAACAATGAAGAATATTTTAACAGTAGGAAAGTGTTGAAGCCTTTTTTTCATAGGAAAACAGGGTAGAGAAAATAAAGGAAAAGGCTGTAAAGCACTTAGGGGTACTTATAAGGGAAAGCCTTTTATCCTCACAATCATAATAATGCGGACAGCAGCAGTGCAAACTTACTTACATCTCCTGGCCAATTCCTCCTCAACCCTCCCTGCAGACAGCAGCCTTTGGCCTCGCAGGACTGGTCTCTCCCTTTGACGTGGAGCTGCTCCTGGATGAGCACTGACTCTGGAAGGGCAACCAACAAACATGCCAGAGCTGATCAGCTGTTTCAGTTCCTCCTTATTTCAAATGCATTTTCCAGAAGAGGACAAGGGTGCTTTTTGTTCATTTTCTGACCTACAGCTTTGCTTCCTTAGGCCCTGGACCAAAATTAACCAAAATGATATCAAACTTTCTATGGGAAACATAAGTCTTCTCTTCGGTGCTCTCTACCAAAAGTTTTTCCTGGTCTGACTCATTATAGGAAACATAATAATGTGGAGGAAACTGTGATATCTACTGCCCTGTGCCATTGCACTGGCTTGAGTGAAGGCTGAGGATAGAGCTAGTAAACCATGAAACACTTCTGCCTGCTCGTTAGGTATAAAAGCCTAAGATTCTTCTGCTGTTTTTCTTCGCTTGCCATTACAGTTGAAGAAGATCCTGAAAGATTTAATGGTAATGGCAGACAAGTAGTTTTTGATTATTCTCTTGTTTGAATATTTTTCAGACAGACAACTCTAATGAGGATAATTAACATACTTCTACATAAAAGCATTACTTTTTCCACTCATTCATTCTTTGCTCACTGGACTGTTTTTCAGTTAATATTACATTAATAGCTCCACATTTGTCACAAAGTCATAGGGCTGTTGGGAATTTTATATTAGTTATAATCATAATCAATAAAATTCTTCCTTGAGCGATGAGCTTAGCTCTTCGTTTTTGACTCAGTGGAACTGATAACTTACCAACTTACCAACTTCAGTCACTAAATTTCCTATTCTTTTTAAAAAAGAATCTTTCATTAGATTTTAAAAAAAGAATCTAGCACTTCAGTGCTAGATTTATTTTAAATAACTTTTTTTCCTGAACACAGCAGAAAGATCTGACTGGGAAACAAATTAATTTGCGCTTGAAAGGTGTATTTAATTTTTTTCTTTACAAAACAGTGTGACCTAGTTTTTATAAACAGAGAAAGCAATAAATGCTATACCTGAAAAAGTGAATTTAACTTGACAATATTCTATCTTTTTAATTTTTTTTTTAAATATGTGAGCTGATTTAACCATTTACATATTGCCAGAGGCCCTGGGGAAAAATATTCATTCTGAATTGAGTTCAGGGAGTCTGCTTTGCCAAAAAATTTGGCCAAGTATATTAATACACATAATTGCAAAGTCTGGGCAGCATCAGGAATACATCTGAAAGAAGTGGGGCTGGTCTGGTTTGTCAGTCTGGCAAGAAGCAATGGAAAAGTCATTCATCTAGCAGCAAGCAAGTATCTACACCAGTCTGTCTCTTGTCAGTGAAGAGTTTGCCCGCTATTTCCACTCCAAGGGGCAACCCTGTTTTGGTGCCTGTGAGTGCTAGTGAGCAGCCATCCACTTGCTGGCTGTGCTAGTGGTGTCCCAGAGAAAAGAATGCATGGAAATGTACAGATGAAGTGTAATACAAAGAAGATTTTTCTACCTGATATTAGTGTGGGATAAAAATTTACAAGCATATCTTGGACCACCCAAAAGCTGTGAAATTAATCCACAGACCTTCCATGTCCCTTACATGATTAATTTTAAATGTACCATTCTGATATACTTTTTACTGGTAAACATATCCACATGGAGAGTGATTGTAAATTACATGTGTAAACTAGAATATACATGCAATCAAAAGCCTTCCATCTCTTATTACAGTAGAATTCCAAACAAAAACTCCTGTTTTTGAGAAGTCAGTGGTCAGACGAAGAAACTTGTCTAAGACTGAAAATAAGAAATAATTAATAAAATAAAAAAGGCTTAAGTGAAAACTTGTTTTTCATTTACAAGACTGAGAAGTATTTAGATGAGTGGATGAGTTTGTCAGGCATATCTTTATGGCTAATTATTGGCAGATAATTACCTAACTCTTGTAGCCCCTGCCTTCCCGAATACCAGAGAAAGCAACCCATCAAATATATGTAATTTATTTTTCTGGGGAAGGGGGGTGCTTTGGTGTATCTTCCAAGAAAAATACCGAGGCTTAACTGAATGCGTATGCCTAGCAGTTACATTGACATGAATTGGTACATAAACTCTTATGTGTAAGACATCTATGAGCCCTGAAAGTAACAACTCAAAGCTGTTAAGAAGTCTAAGTGTCTCTTTACATAAAAGCCTTAAAGTGCTGCACAGGGAGTCATTATAGTGTATTATGTCAGGATCTTACTTACTCAAAATGTAGAAGCAGACACTGACACCATCAGCTGTGATGTAAAATGCTTGAAGGCTCATTTCATAGGGCAAAAGTTTCAAAAGAGTTCAGCACCCACCAGTTCCCACATAGGCAACTAAATGAAGTGATGAAACTTGCTCTCAGCTTTCATGGGAGCTGGGAGATACTCTGCACACTTAAAAACCTGGCCACACTTGTAGGTGCTGAAGTCTTGAAAATCTGGCTTACTTGGGGTAGTCACACTGTCTACTTTCAGCTCTCTTAGGAGTGATTCAGGACATGATGTTAGGAACCACGGTGACCTATGAAGGCAGCTGCCCAGGAGGCATTAATCTGACCCTCGTGATGGATGTCTACAGTAGCCTAAATCAGGCCATATCCCTACTGTATCCATAATGCCCATGCTGCAGCACAGATCTAAGGAAATTAAAAAAATGTTAAGGATGGCTTTCCTTGAACATATCCTGTCTCAGATAGTAAGATACTTGCTGAAGTGCTCTGCTCGCTATGTGAACACGCTCTCTTCCACAGCAGGTTCTTATTCTGAATGGCTTTATAAATCCTACGCCACTACACATGAAAGCCAGAATAATTCATAGAATGCCTTTTATACCCTAGTAATTTTGTTTTAAAAAGATGCAAACAAAACAGTGTGTTAGATTACATTCTGGAAATGCTGTTCAGATGTTTTATGCTATTTGACAATAAAAGGAACATTAAACTCCTGAGGCCAGGCTGAGTCTAGTTATTTTCGGCACCTCTGGCAGGCTGGAGTGGAGCCGAGGCACCTGGCTGTTGGGGAGCTCTTCAGAAAGCCAGTCCCCCTTGCTGACCCTTTGCTGTGGACCAGCATATCCCTACGGGCCCAGAAATATCTGTGTCACAGTGGGACATTCACTAGGACCCATCTCGGCTTTGCTCAGAATGTTAGAGGGAAACTTCATAGAAGGAAAGTTGTTGTGGGCTCTTAGACGCAAAGGCATCGGCAATTCTGCCCCAGGAAGCTAGGGCAGAAACTAGGGAAATATCTCTGCATGTGTTGTCCTCTTCTCAAAATTGTCCCTCGACATCAGCTGGTGGCTGTTGCCCTGCTGCTGGGGCCAGGACAGGGGCTGCACAAGTTGCAGATGCGCTCTCTGATTTCTCATACTGCAATGCAGACAGGTCCCACAATGACATCTAAGTCCCTGGAGGTTTCTAGACTTCTAGAGCTGCCTGAAACAGCCAGACGCCACTGCCTTCACCACAGAGCAGAGGAGCCTGCTGCACTCCTGCAGCACGGGGCCGGTGTCGGGGGCACAGCCACTGCCGCCTCCCTTCTGCACGGTCAGCCCCTAGGCCTCAACTTCAGTTTCTTCTCTGGGTCACTGGTTTCCTCTTGCATCTTGTCTTTTTGGCACCTTGGTGCTTCCATTATTAATGTCATGGGGGTTTTCTTAATGACCGGTGATCAGCAGGGTCTCCCAGAACACAAACTGCTGCTTCAGTTCCCTGCAAGCTGAGGAGAAAATTAAACTCATATTTCGTCCTGGTCAAGTACTCCACCTATGTGGCTTTTTTTGCCACATATTGTGGTATATAAATTGTGATGTTAAAACTTCCTCTCTTGCCGCGTACCTATTATCTAGAATAAACTAGATGATAAAGTTATGATTTTAGATCCCAAGTGGACAGAAGTACCTAGGTAAAACCTTAAGCACACAAACTCAAGAGGCAAAATTTCTGTGCTTCACATCCCTGTCAGCTAGATCTAGGTAGTTCTCTGCTCAGTCTGGGAAAATTAAGTTGCTTTGGGGTGCTGATGTGTGCTAGGAAGGCCCAGTGACACTGTGCTTAATATACGCTTTATTTCAGGACTTCCTAACATCTGCATGCTGTACTTTGCAACTTTGCTGGTGATTTTCTGTAATTCCAGGGGCATAATAGTGTTATACTGTGCTTGACTGATATGATTAATAGATGTGCGATCTGATACATTTATCTTTTTATAAAGGACACAAGTGAAGATAATTTTTCATTATGGTATATGAGGATATTACTTCACGACAGTCCTCTGCATAGATTGTTCTACATTCTTTGCAAGAGGCTATGGAAAGGCTTGACCTCCTGCAAAGTGACTGCAAGTTACACAAAGAGAACCAGATCTTCTGTAAGAAAAAAAAAGCAAACAGAAAGAACACAGGAACGATGACTTGGAAGAAGAATGATTAAAGAAGTTAAGGTATTTTATTCCTTCTCAGGCTCTTTCTCCTTAACTGTCATTTGAAGAAATGGGCAGTCTGAAGCATATCATGCTATTACCTTAAAAAGTTTTAGGACTTACCTTTTTTTCTTATGGTTTTGTCATTTTTCAAACTTCCACAAGATTTTGCCATAAGTCCTTTGGGAATTAATAAATGAAGGATTGCAGTTGCAAACTGAGACACATTTTTCATACCTCCCTCCCCCTCTCTCTCTCTCCGAGTCACTTGTGTTCTCCACTCAGCCTTCTCAAAACGAAAAGGAAAAAAAATGCAGCCAGCAATGTCAGTTCATGCTATTATTCCAGATACAGAAATCCCTTAGCCAGCATTTATATATAACAAGGAAAAATGAATCTTTTATGACTTTATTATTTTTTTATATGGTGGATTACCCAGGTTCAGATAAAAGGGTGAAATTTATCTGACCTAGACTTAGCTGTTTAACATGTGTCATTTTACACTATTTACCTAGGTTGTTCGCACAGTCCCACATCCCCATAGATGGAGATAGGCCTCTAGACAGTGATTTGTCCCCTCATAGAACTGCTGGCACTGTGGAAGGACCATTTCTACACTGAGTACAAAGGACCATCCAGCTGACAGCCTAAATACGGCCTAACTCTTGGATGGCTAATGCTTAATTTGATTCATTCTTCTCTAAATTCAGTGAATGTGAGCTTTCTTGGATATTGGATCACTGCTGGGGGCAGAGGATCCAAAAAGATAGTGGCTTTGGCCACAAAAGTGTTCCTTTCCTTACATGACTGCCAAGGTCACAGCCACTGCAGTGTTTCCTGCCCTGCTGCTGGTGAAGGACTTGTTCTATGTTCCTCTTTCCCTGAGTCCTGTGAAGCACTTTTGGTGGATGAGAGCTTTGCCAGAGCCTGCTCTGTAATTAAGTTACTGATTCTGTGCCTGAGTCACCAATGGAGAAAACAGGAAAATAGAAGATAGTTTAGAGTAAGAAAGAATTGTGGCCGGGAGGAACTTCTTTTATATACATATATATATATATGTATATATATATATATATATTCTTATATACACACACATACACTTGCACAGAACTAGTTACATGCAGGAAGCAAACAAACAAGAAGTCCAGAGAGAAATGGTGAATGAGCAAATTCATTAAAGAACTGAGTTGAGACGCGATTCAATAACTTCTTTTCATATAAGTTGAAGTGATTTTCCTAGTATGAACAAATCCCTGAAGTTTCATGAATTTTAGTGTGAATGATTCTGAATGCCTTAAAATTCAGATGGCAAGTCTCTCTCATCCAGTCAAGATGAACACTATGCAGTGGGTGGCTAACTGCACTCTGTGAGTACCCATCAGCTGAAAGTCATTCATTCAAAATATTTGGTGGATCCTTACGTACATGAGAATGCATTAGAATGAAATCAGAATTTATTTGCAAGTGATTCACTGACTGCCAGAAAGGTCTGCATTTATAATGAGTAGTTTAACAGCTTCCACACACTTTAATGCTTTACACAGGGCACATCTGACATGCAATTAAGAAAAGCGGAAATATGAATTAGGTAGAGAGATTTAATCCAGCTGCATATACTTTAGTATTAGTAGACGAGGCGAGTCTTTCTCATATTTGTTCAAATGTTAAACATACTGGAGGAATATGGACAAAGTCTGACATTAGTACTTCTAATACGACTTGATTCTGTAATTCTCACAAAGACACAGGTTATATCAAAGCTCAAAGTATCATTTGTTATTTTGCTTGCATGAGAAGGGCAAGAGTAGACCCATGTATTTTTTTTGTGTTCATGTGTGCTAATGAATATATTTACAAATTAATTTTTATTGTATTATATACTGTAACCCAGCCTGGTACGTATGCATACAAGTTTAATTTATAATCTCTGATGTGAAAGCACTTTTTTTTTTCTATGTTAGACAGAATTGAATGACATACATTTTCTGGAACAGGAAGAGAAAAGCTATAGTCTGTATAGTCCGAATACATCTTGAAGAAACTTTGTTCTGCCCTCATGATAATTTGAACTGAAATTCAGACAATTTTTTCCTAAGAAGTAGGTAGAAAAATGCAGAAGAAATGACTTTATTATCTTTATCCCTTACATAATGTTTACCCACCATTTGAAAGTTGTAAAGTTTTTTTTGAACGTATATTATACTTCAGATCTTTTTCTACAGTTACTGTAATGTTATTGATAATGTTGGGATAATTTTCTGCAAATAAAGTCTGGCTTTGATGTTTCAAGACTTCACTATGTAATGATCTAATTCCTGCTATTAGGATTGTTCTGATCAATGTTCCATTTTTCTGAGTAGAAAATACAAACAAACACATGCATACAATTAAAAATACAATTGTCACACACAAGAGAATGTGTCTTCCACATATGGGCTTGGACTTATAAGTCAGTGCCTATCTTTGAATAGTCTGGGAGGGCACCTGATATCCCACTGCAAGAGCAGAAGTCTTGAACATGATTTTCCTGCTATGAGATGAACATTAGTCCTGAAGTCAGTCTGTAATCACATGGTTGGTTTGTGAAAGAAATCACTGTTTACGTTGGAGAGCTCTGATTTAGGACCACAATCATGAGGTTGAATAATTCAGGTTCTTTATTTTTGTAAAGTCACCGGCCTCCCAAAATTGCTTTGCCAGGGGATTTTTCAAAGGATATTGTACATTCACAGCATGTGTATGATCCGTATAATTGAACAATGAACATCCTGCAGGAGTTCTATGGAGGGCCAAAATCCCTGTTGGAACAACTCCATGGAGTCATTAGTGTTACACCAGCAGGGACACTGACCCCAGCGCTCCCTTAACTATTTGGCAGCCCACTCTGCCATTAGGACGTTCCAGAGCTTCAAGAGCCTTGAGTATGGAGCGAAGAGTTATTTCAGTGGGATGAGGTTGACAATTATTTGGTTTTTAAAGAGTTACCACATAATGTTAAAATAGTATCCTGTCTGAATGCTAAATCTTGATGCAGTGGTATCTTATGATCTATTAATTCAGGAAAAAATGTAAACCAAAAGATGATAAATGTAAACAGTGTTTAAACCGCAAGCATTCCTTGGAGTAAATGACAATATAATTAAATTTGAACTCCACAATGCAGATTCTTTCTGTGCATAATTGAAATTGTGCAAGATGCTTTGGCAATATGTTTAGCATTAACTTAAAGCAGAAAATTTTAGGCACCAGGGTCTGATCTTTCTCTTATTGACATTGGTTGTGCAGCTCTCAGGGGCTGGGCACATCCTGTGGCTTCTCTGTGATGTGTCTCATTGACCCAGTCGCAGAGCATTCGCTCTCTGTGCCCTGGCTCTGTGCTGGAAGGAGACCAGGCTGCACAATGTCTCCATACAGAGCTGGGTTTCCTTTGAAACCAGGCGGGATTGTGTGGGCAGTGAAGGGGGCCGCACGTGGATCCAGCTGGGAAAGCCAGGGACCTGGGAGCATGAAGGGTCCTGCAGAGCTGGGATGTGCCCATGGGAACAGAAGAGTGTCCAGACCACACCAGACTAAAGGTCCACCCAGCCCGCTATGCTGTGTCTGACAGTGGCCAAAAGATATGCCAGGGTAGATAACAAGGTAAACGTGCAGTGGTTCTCCCCAAGGATATTATTGCAGCCTCCTGCAGTCTTCAGCCTAGGGACTTAGTCAGAGTTGATGCCTTTTTCTGCATAGCACACCTCAGTGGCATTTTATTTATTAAATTTGTGTTGTTGTTTTTGAATCCCATGTACATGCTCAGCACCCACAACAATTCCACAGTTTAAGTAAGCTAACTATGAAGATCTAGTTCCTTTGTTTTCATCTTCTACTCTCACTGGAGGTACCAATACCGCTTTCTGTTGGTCAGCACACATGCCTGGGAACCAGGACCTACAATATACACTGGATTGGCTCAGGTGTGTGGCTCCAGACTCAGCCAGCTACGTCAACAGTGATAGGTACAAGTTCTCGTCCTTCAATCTCTTCCTACAGAAACAGCCTTTATCAAGTGAAGCAACTAACCTCCATGGCTTATAGCTGCATTTTGTGCTTTGTACTGCTCGTTTGGTGCTGACAACAGCATAGCAGACATGGGAGATCACTCCAACACAATGAATTTTAGAGTAAAAAGAAAAAGAGGAAATAATAGATCTTTCCCAATTCCTGGACAAGAATGCAAAGGTAAAGTGTGCCAGTGTAAAGAAACATCCTAATTTGTGCCTCTGGCAGATAATCTCCCAGGAAGAGCTAAAGCTTTTGCTGGAGGTCTTTAGCTAATAAACATCAACTCCAAATTTAAGGGGATTGAAGGACAGTCTAAAGCTTCCTTCATCCTGTTCTCTGCAGATAGCTTTCAGGGCTCTGTAGCCAAGGAAAGCTTTTTTAAAACCCATGCTTCTCATGCTCATGTTGCCAGCCTTAGGGCACCTACATGACAGAGCTGCCTTCTCACTCCTCTCTCTAGGCAGCCAGGATTAGACATTGTGCTTATCGGCTAGGCCCTCCTGCTCACCCATGAGACCGCTTTAGGTCTTCAGCCTTGCCTCAGCCCCAGACAATCTTATATGCCTCTGTGGTGCACACAAGGGCAGCCTTAGGACTAGCATGTTCATGTGCTTGGCTCCATATTTAAGCATAAGCTTGAATTGCTCATAGTTCCTAGATCACAGCCTCCTAGAAAGAAGCTTCTTGGACAAGCAGAGGATTTCCAGGCTCTAGTTCATTGGGTATTCAATGATATCCTGCGGAGAGCTGGCTGGCCACATACTAACAGCTCCTCTTTACTGTTCCTGGCCACTAAATCCCAGCCACAAGACTCAATAGTTATATTAAATGCATTCCTAGCATGGTTTCCTTAGAGTTTTCCCTCCAGTGAATAGTGAGAATTTCTACAAGGACTTCATGATCGTGAGTAGGACCTTAGGCTACGAGGTAAGCTCTACATAAAGATATGGACCAAACCATGAAAATATGCTGAAAATGTGCTTGTTGCTCTGTGTGATTCACCTGACTGACACTCATGCAGCTAAGCAATAGTGCCTGTTATTTGCCAGAAACAGTAGCTAGAGGATTTGTTAAGCTGGCACTTTATAAATCCCTCTACAGAAAAATCCTAGAAATATTTGTGCTCCTAGAATATCTATCTGACATGAGCAAAGGATATACAAGCATTTTTACGGAGATTCTACTCCCTTCTATGTAAACTTGTTTAAACTAGTACTACCAACTTGCTACATCAGACATATTGGAATGGATCACTGTTGGAAATAAAGAGTAGATGCAAACAAATAAGTAGCGCTTCTTCCTACCCCCCGTTCCCCTCAAGGATGATGTTAAGCTCATTCATATTCCCATGACTTAACATTAGGAGGACATTTAAACAGGAGTTCAGAATCCTGGATTTATCCACAAATGGTTTAAGTCTTTTGATAGTTGATACTCAGTGTTAATACGAGCTGGTCAGCATGCAAAGCAAACAACTGGCACCGAGTGTCAGCTATGCAAACTTATTTCATTTCTTTACTGCTGTCATTGGCTTAAGAAATACTTTATTTTTAGAAATAATCTCATTTTTTAAAAAAGAACAATTGACAGAGACAGCCAGGGGACAAGCACAGACCAACCTTTTCTGTTAATGTTTTTCAAAAGTGAAGTGGAAGTCAAGTGAAACTCTTCTTAATATTTCTTTGATTCACCTTTTTTTCTAAAAAAATTAGACAATATATCTTCATGGTGCAGACTTAAATCAAGCTACCAAGGCAGCCAATCACAGAGGTAAAGCTTTGGAGGGCTAGTTAAACAAAAACGCACACACTTGTCAGAGCCCCTTAGATGGTTTACACTGTCCCCATTTCGGATCACAGGTAACCAGTGAACCGTGAGCCCACAGCACCACATCTGTGCTCCAACATTCAAACAGCTGAAAACGATGTCAGTAGAGTTTTGAGGGGTGATTGGTGAATTCTCAGCAAAGCTCTTCCTTTTGGAAATAGCAATTTATCATTTGCCTCTCAACTGCAAGCTGGTGCTTCTACGTGGAGAAACAGGAATGTTTCTGTGCTAAAGCAGAACAGTGGTGGGAGCACGGGGACTGCACACAGCGCAGGAACAGCAGCCTCTGCGCCTTGACCCACAGCTTCACATGTCACAGCAAAGTGCCAGGTCCTCCCCTGTGGGGAGAAATGTCTTTTTGCTGCTTTCTGCTCACCTGGTTAGCTATTTTCTTTCTGACATATACACACAAACAACTGGATTCTGTCAGGAAAAAGGATCTGAAGGAAAGCTTAAAGAGAAAACTCCTTGAAGAGTTGCTGCAGGACCACAGCGAACACCTCTGATACCACAGGCCTGCTGAGGACCTTGGTGTGTGACTGGAATTAATGTAGTTGTGCTGTCCCTTCTGTGCTGCCTTAGCACTGCAATTTTATATTTAGCTTAGAAAGGAGACAACAGGGACTGTAAGTGCTGCATATGAAATGCTGACTGTGCCAGGCAAGGTAATTAGGACGCTTCATGATGAGATAGTAATAAGTTTAAAGCTGAGAAAAGTCACACTTTTTCACATGAATTTGTGGACACAGCTGCATCATACTGTTATTACTCAAACATTAAAAGGATAGAAATGGAACTAGAATTTAACAGTCAGAAAATGTATTCCTAGAGAGATTTAAATGATAGCCTTTCAGTGAATATAGGTCTTGGCTAAATAGAAAAAAAATGTGTGCTTTTCTCTATTAATTGTTGTTGCTTTCCCCTTTCAGAAACAGGATCCCAGGTAGGCTGAGTCAGTCCAAGGCTGGCATGTCTTATTTTCCCGTGGTGATGTTTCCTGAAATACAGAGTAAGTTTTGCCACTTAGCCATAATAATCACATGGAAAAAAAAGTTTTTAAAAAAATTCAACAATTTGATTGACTGCTTACAAGTACTATTAGACTGGAGAAACACATACTAGTCACATTGCTCTAACTGTAGACTCTGCAGAGAATGGTTTTATGTTTCTGTTTATAGAAAGGGTCCAGAGAAGTCTGAGCCACCTCCCTCTCATGCCTATGAGACAGCTCTTCTCCTCAGACTGCCCAGCCACAACATTTGTCTGGGTGCCCCCAGCAAAGGGGCTGATAAAAGGAAGTTCTCCCTGTCTGCCCAGCAAATCTGGGTTGTGCTGTTCCCCCAGGGCCTGCATTTGTTACCTGGACACGCTATAAAGCTTTTCCAAGGCTTTGCAGGAGGAAGCGCAGGAGAATGAGGCGTTTGTAACTTCGGTTTGGAGACACACTGGTTTCTGTATGTGGGCACAGCTGATGGATGGAAGTAGGTAGTACATGATGCATTTTTATATTCGTGAGTCTGTAAAGAATTACCCAGAGCTTCGGATAAGCTCCACTGCTAAAGGATTTCAAAATGCATCTCAGTAAATAAAATAGCATTTTTATCTTGCAGTCAAGATACTGGAATATTGTATCCTATTACTGTCAGTACTAGAATACCGCAAGACAACTGTCATCTTCTTACATTTCTGCTGGGCTTTGTAATCACATTTGTTCATTTAAAATAATTCTCTGTAGTATTACTATATGAAAGAAGCATAAAAATCTTCCTAATCAACTCAGTAATTATAATGGGGAAAACTGTGATAACCACTGTTCGAAAGAAATGTACAAAAAGTTCAGCAGATCTCTTTCTTTTATATTACTTTTAAGTGTCCGTTGCTATGGTAGTAAAGTATTTCAATTTTTATCTTTTTAAAGTCTGCAGAATATGTTTGCATTTCAGCAACAGAAGGTGTGTTTATAGTTGATATCAGGCATATATTGAATATATCTTGCTTGGTAGCTAAACAGCATGCAGCTCAAGATCTGTTTTAAATTGACCAGACATTTCACTGCGTATTACATTTCCAAGTAATTTCTGCCTTTTAAAATATTATCTTTATAAAGGGCAGGCTTTAAGATATAAAGCTAAAATATTTTGTTTCTACCATAAAAGTATTTTAAGCATTTCAGTTTTAATTTATTCAAAATAGCCACTAAATAAGATCTGAATTTATGAAAGACGCCAAACATCTGCATTTTTTCAGTAGGCTGTCTTAGCTACTAAAAGAGCTGAAGAAATGAATTCAGGCATCTGCATTTTTGAAGACAGTCTAATTCTTCAGACCTTGCTAAAATGCTGTTCCCACAAAGTTCATTCTGAGGTATTGCAAAGATATTCTCACCTTGGGGGATTTGAAGGAATCAGTCCAATATGTATGTTTTTAATTAATATTTTTATTAATATCTTGCAGTCATTCACCTTTTGCTGCCTCCCGCTCTCCATAGTGGTTACTAGGCTCTTTACAGTGAAATGGTCTCTTAAAAACAACAAATAAGGGCGGCAGGCCAGAAACAGAACTGTTAGAGATAGCAGTGATGAGGATGCTGAAAAGAAGTCAGCAAGATGGGAAACGAGGGGATTTGGAGGTCACTGGAGCCCAGACTGAGCAGGAAATGGAGGGAGGAACTGAGTGTCAGAAGCAGCTGAATCATGGGTTTTTGTTTTGTTTTGGGTTTTTTTTTTGCCTTTTTTTTTTGGCGTTTCCTTCTTTTTTTTTTTTTTTTTAAGGTTAAATGTCCTCCACTGATATTAACAGCCTTGGCTCCATTGCCTTGTGTGTGAGCTCTGTGCTCCGGTCCTGTTTGGTGACTCTGCGCTTATGTCCCCTCAGCACTTCTCAAACCAATTAAAATCCTAGTTTTTCTTTAGTAAGGATGTAAAAGCACCCAGGGATTCATGGAAGGGAAATGGTTGTTTCACCAAGTGACATTCAAGCATTCCCTGAAATCTCACCTGTTCATAACAAGCACTGGCCACCGGACGTTTAATTTTCCTTTTCTCATATGTCTTTCTTTCAGAAAGAAGAGCAACCTTTATAACTACAGGGAAATAAAAAAGGGCTACTTCGCTGCTAGCCTTAAAGACTTTTTACTCTTTTAGATAAATTAGATTTATTTTAAAAACAAACTTGAAAGACCGCATTTTGTTAGAGCACTCACAATGAGCAAAGGACTGAAAAAATAAAATGAAGGAATGTTCTAGAATATATTAAGCCATTAGTTTGCTAAAACTGGCCATCTGGTTTTGGGTAGGAAACCAAAAGCAAGTTTTCAATTGTGCAACATAAACACTAGACAGTGCATGACTTAGGTGCTAACATACATTTATTTGGGAATGAAACTGCTAAATTAAATTTTCAGAATCGGCTTGAGCTGGATCTCATTACAGAGTCTTCCTCTCTGTCCATTGTTGGATCCATGAGCAGTTCTCCCAGTTGCTCAAATCAGAGGTTATAGGGGTTCCTGCCCAATTGGTTAACAATGTGCAAAGATCAGTTATGAAATGGCATGTCCTGGCTAGATCAGCAAAAGAGCATGAACCTGCATGAAACTAAATTGAGTCTTATATTCATGACCTCAGCTACGTATAGAAGGCATAAAGAAGAAACAAGAAATGAACTTCACAGAGCCGCAGCTAAGACTGGGTAAATATAAAAACTGAATGTGCTGGTGTGGCCTGACCTGCCCGTCGCCATCTTGTCTCGGCCCTCAGGGCTTGGAGGTGCCGCTTCCCAAAGTGGCGCTGGGGTTGTTTCGTTGGCTGGAGGCGCCTCAGTGTTAAGTGCAGAATATCAGAACATTTTGGATATACCAAAAGTGTCTCCTCATCTCTGAAGCTCTCCAGTTTTATCGCAACACTGTCTGTGTAAACTGGAGCAACAAACTGTTTTCCATAGAGAAAATTCAGACTTTCTCAGGGAAATGGCCTTTGGACCCACTAAGTCTCCAAATGGCCTCTAGCTGGAGGGAGCACCAGTGCTGGGTGCCAACGCGGTCCTCCCAGCGCGCCACAGTGGTTGCCATCAGCCCTAGCTCCTTCGTGGTTGGGTCTTGAACTGGACAGACCCCTTCTTGCTGGCGTGGCCGCAACTCTGTGCCTTCATTCCTATGAATTTCACTTGGATGGAGTGAAATTCTTCCATCCTGTCCATGGGAGAGCAGTGTCCCATGTGAAGCAGTGCCATGCCTGCTACCTCCCGCACCCCTAGGCATCCCAGCACTTTCCATAAATGACCGAAAATATCCCAGAGATCCTTGCCTGGCTCATTAAAAACTCTTACATGGGAATTTTCTGGTTTTGCTGGTATGAGATCTTTATTTCATTGTTCACAGATTCTTTGTGAATCTGCTGCTAAGCATCCTCTTTAGGGCTGGTTATAATTGGTATGCAAAGTATTTTATCATTTATATAAATCTGTGTTTTTCCTAACCGCAAGGCTAGAAATATTTATTGAGTCCTTCTGCCCTCTTACATTAAAACTATTGTTAGGATTTCTTTTATTTTATTTATACTTAAATTCTGTTTTGTCCTTAATTTCTTTTGCTAAAGATTTTATCTTATGTCCTGCTTCCTGTCTTATTCATTTCCCACTGTTCCATGATGCAGTCAAGTTTCTTGCTTTTCCATTTGTTTTAATAATTTTGTGTCTATATTACATTTTATTTCTAAGTTAGCTTTTTCTTCCCCTTCTCCTCTCCTCTCCTCTCCTCTCCTCTCCTCTCCTCTCCTCTCCTCTCCTCTCCTCTCCTCTCCTCTCCTCTCCTCTCCTCTCCTCTCCTCTCCTCTCCTCTCCTCTTCCCTTCCCTTCCCTTCCCTTCCCTTCCCTTCCCTTCCCTTCCCTTCCCTTCCCTTCCCTTCCCTTCCCTTCCCTTCCCTTCCCTTCCCTTCCCTTCCCTTCTTTTTTTTCTTACCGAGCCAAACATTGTCTCTCTCAACAGCAGATTTTCGGCACCCAAGAAAGTGTTCTTAAATTCTCATGACTTTTTTTTTTTTTTTTTTTTTTTTTTAAATCTTTAACAGAATGTCGGTTTGATTGCAGAAATGCTTATCTAAGAGAGAGATGGTCAGACTATAGAATCAAAATGTCCCTCTCTGGCCTTGAAAGCTGTAGAAAAGTTCAAGGTTGCTTCACTTGGATCATGACTGTAGAGGTGCGTGTTCATTCCCTCAGCTTGCGTTGATAATAATGCCTTGCAGTGCCAGTACAGCAGGCTGAGCCTTGCTCAGAGACTGCACTGCTTTGAAGTATATCCTGCCTCTAAGTTTTCTGAAGAGTGAACACTGAAGGTGTTTCTGACAGAAAACCTTCTGTAGACCTGTGCAAAACAGAGTGTGTGCTCATAGAGTGTGCGCTGTCCTTTGTTTAATGCTTATCGCTCTTCTGTATTGAAAGCAGCATTTGGTTACCTTTTAGAAAGGAAAAACATTTGCTTTGGGAGACCAGCCAAGTACTGCATAGTTTGTCTAGATTATGTCCCAATAATATGCAGATGAAGAGAAGATCATGAGGAGGGGCAAAAATGAATGAACCATTTGTTGATTATATCCTGCTTAAAAAAAAAACCCCAAAATATTATGTTAAAGAAGATACTGGCAGAAGTATGACTTGTCAGAGTGAATTGACTTCACAGTCTTTTCCAGTACAAGAAGTAGGGGACATCAAAGAAAACAGGCAGTTGCCAAGTCCAGAACAAGCCAAAATGCATACCTCTTCATATCACGAAAAGGTGGTTTACAGATCTTCAAATAGACAACAGACAAATCCAAAAAGTATTTGGCAGAATTATGAAAAAAAAAATCAGTGTAGGGCTATGAGGTTAAAAGGCAGCATCTCTGAATCACCTTGTATGCTGGGGCAGTATCCTGAGAAACTATCACTTTCTGCTTACCCTGTTCTCATACTCCCCTGAGCATTCACTGTTGAGCACTTTTGGAGGCTACTCGCTTGGCTAGATGGACTTTTGGTCTGACCAGCATGACTGTCCATTGCAATTAATCCTATTCAACTGAACGGAAATAGAGGAAGGAACAATTTGGACTAGCAATCAGCTTTGACCTAAATAGTTTTTTGTTGAAGTATTTATACTTCCAATACAAGAAGACTGAAATTAGAAAATAAAAGAAACACAATTACTCTTTCCCTCGTTCTTCTTTTTGTGGTTTCATTCCTTTGTTTCTTGATGTGGATTCCAGAAAATTAATTGAGCATTAAGACCTAAAGAGCAGTACTTTTGGGACTGATTATTGCACGCCTCAGCTGCTCTAATAAGGTATGAGTTAATGACTTTAACCACCTGAAAAGTGCAACAATTTCCCTGTAAATTCAGTGCCTGGAGTTATATATTGCCTGATCATCTAGCTTGTAGCTCAGGAGGAGGAGGGAACGGAAAAAGCAGAATCTTACTGTTATTGCATTTTGAAAGCGTTAAATAAAAATAAGTTTAAAAATAAATGCAGATTTTTGCACTTCCTGGGCATTCAGGTCACGAGCATGGCATACCTGGCAGTGAGTCAGCACTCTGCACTCATGGCTGGAGTTTGGAGGCTGGTTCATAGCTGAAGAAACCCATGACCAGACTATAAAGGCAGGCAGGACTGGACCTGGCAGTGCTGCACCGTGTAATATCAGTGCTAGACCAGGCTTGGCTGCTCCAGGGATTTCTATTGATTTTAATTTTAAGCACCATCCTGCTTGGTTCTGCGTAGTTCTGCCTTCTCCCATATCATTCAATGCTCTCACTCACTTACCCTCTCAACTCTGCTCTCAAGGAACGGGGAGGGAATCCTGCTCACTTGGAAAGCTTCTCAGCAGTGATGCAAGATACACACTGAAAAAAGGGGGAGCTGAAATTCGGTGCTACTTTCCTTGTTTTCCTGGCACAGTGCCTTTTATACATAGGAGCGCCATGCAGTTTTCTTCACATTTTCAAAATGTTGAGTGACTGGCCAGTGAAAATTTCAAAGTTGGGTGGGTTCATTCTGGCATATGAAGAACTGAAAGGCTTATGTTTGGATTTCAACCTCTTTGAGACAAAGGCCATCCTTTCATCTGTATTTTTACAATGCCTGGAGCAAAGGGCCTCCTCTCCTCACTGGCAATTTGACGTGCTACAGTGATGCCTGTGTTTATTAATAGCAATAACAATGAAAAGACGGAAGTTAAAGGAGACAAAGGATGGTGAGTTACAGTAATTCATGCTCTTTTCCCAGCTTTGTCAAACACTTACTATGTGACCTTGAAGAATTTGTTTAATCTCTTTCTGTTTCAGAGTTCCTCCGGAGACACAGGATAACAGGGCTTAGCAAGGGTGTCGGGAGGCTTAATTCGGAAAGGCTTGTGAAGTCCATCAGGGCCCGCAGATGGGCTGTGGTCTGTAAACAGAATGGGTGATTATTCTGGTGGCAAAGAATTCGCAGAGAATGCGAGCAGGTCATCAAAACAAGAAGTTTCATGTTAAAAAATGTCAGACCGACCCCTTCGGCCACCTCAGTATCGTCTGGAAACAGATAAGGCGAAATGAGGGAATTCCTGTCTGAAAGAACACTACAATGGGAAACATTCCCTTGAAGTATGCAAAAGAAAAATAGCTGCAGAACTTACAGAGAAGCGAAAGAGCATGTATTTGTTGCACATATGGTATTATAATTGTTTCGAGCCAAAATCTCATCTCCTTTACACCTGCGTGATCTCTCTGCCATCAGTGCAAATCTCTCTGCAGAAGCTGGAATGAGAGCTGAAATTGGCCTTGGCTCGAGCACTCTCGGTCATGCCTCGTTCTTCCTCTGCTGCGCTGAGCCCAGCTAATTGCCATTAATGCAGCGTGTTTCAGCGGCAGGCTGATTGCAGCAGCGTGCTGGGCCCGCCAGCTCCCGGAGCCGGCAGCGCCTGCCAGGGTGCTGTTATCTTCCACAGCACCAATGTGACGGGAGCCGCCTGTGCGTGTGATTTACAGCGTGATGCTGAATCCCATCCCTCGCTCCGAGGGCTGCGCGGCAGCGGTGAGAAATGCCACCTCCTCCAGGAAGGAATGGCTAATCCACGAGCAGACTTGGATGTGATACAATCAAAACCTCCCTCTTCCCGTAACAAATCTGCAGCTCCGAGGATCTTATTTAAAGGTCTTCTGGGAGATCCCGCCCTTCCTTTCTCTTGGCTTATCCTTGCTCCAAATCCCCACTGTATTATGCCATATAGAGCTGGCCTGCACTTCCTGGCACGCAAAGCTGCGCACTTCCCAATGAACTCCTAAATCCTGTCACCACTGTAAATTTTCTTTTATCACTTTTTTTTTATTATTACAGAATTCTGATTCTCTGAGTCAAAGTCTCTTACTCAAAGACAGTCCACTGCAAATCCTCAGGGAATTATGGTTCCTATTCTGAAGAACAGAGTCTAAAATCTGTGATTCGTTTATGGACGATCCCTTCTCAGCTCACTGTAGGGAAGTTTGCCAAAAATACAAATATGAATATTGACCCAAACAAATGTGACAAGTGACACTTAATCAAATGCAAATCAATCCAGCTCCTAAATACTGACAGTCTTGATCTCAGTGCACAGGGAGCAAATTTCATTAGTGTTTTTTATATCCTTTGGAAAGTAGATTAAGTATGCATTTTCTTTCTCAGATGGGTAAGAACAAGGAGCTTAGATAGATGTCATTAAACTTCTATTTCCACTAACTCATATGTAAAGGGAAACTCTTAACTCTTGGGAGCATTTTGTGGCTTTGTGACCTTGCTCATGCGATTTTCACTCTTAAAAATCAATGTCTGGATCACACATATTCAGAAATCTAGAGCATCTCTGGTGTACTTGGAATCTGAAGCAAGTCGGGAAAGATGCAAAAAGAACCAAACTCAGCAACAATTAGCCACTGCATGCAGAAAAAAAAAAAAAAAAAAAAAAAAAAAACTGAAAAACCTGTATGCGTTTTGTTTAGCTATTCATAATGCATAATGTCCTGTGTTAAAAACACTGCTGAATGGGAACAGCCTGGCTAAATGTGACAAAAGAGCTTCAGCATTTTATAACATTTGGCATGGTTTTCAGAGAAGTAAAATGCGTGTCACAGAAGGCTTTTCAGATGGGACATATCACTGCTGGATACACTGGCATTTCATTTCACTGACATGACTGCTATGTGCGGTTGAAATGCTACAAATTTCACTTTTTTTTTGGGAACCTAATCCCTTGGTGACGATAAACAGCACATGACAGAATCCAGCTCAGGAGTTATTTGTGTATCTCTTTACATCACCCCAAACTTGCTGGATATGCTTTGCAATGTGAAGAGCAAGACAATCACCATTTTTATAGTCTACTTTTAACTGCTGCATTATTTGTTAGCGATAAACAAAGATGAAATGTCAGTTCCACGATTCTGAGCAATGGATGTATTTAATCACTATAGCTGCAGCAGTAAGTAACAGGCTAAGAATGCAACTGATCGCCCTAAGAATCAAGAGAAATGCAGTGATTTATTATCTGCTGGAGTAACATTGTAACTGTTTGAGGGAGAGATGGTCCAAATGAAACGAATGAATAAAGGTTGGGGTATATGTCAAGAAACCCATGATCTGTCTTGGATCAACACTACTGTATTTCCTTGCTTTTCCATTTGTCACAATTCTCTTAAAATGTATTTAATAAAGTTGTGTTTAAGGGTTCTGGTCATCATTAATAAAGTGAATATGAAACAAAGTGAAAGAACAAGAGAGTGCCAGTTGTGTGTACACAGAGAGATGTCTAAGTGACTAAATCACATATTTCGAATCGTCTCCTGTGAAAAAGTACCTGGCCTGGAACTGTAAATAGAGTGGAAAAGCTCCAGCTTTGATTGAACTTTCTTACTGACAAGTACTCAAAACCTTAATGACTGTACATGCAATGTACAGCCATCCCTGCTAATTGGAAAATGAAGAGAGCTACCAAAAATGGTAGCTGTTTAAAAGTTCTCAGAAAATGCTTTTCTGAGAAAAGAAAAATAAAGAAAAAGGAAAGAAAGAGAAAGTAAAACAGACAAAGGACAAGGGACAGGAAGAAAATGAAAGTGAGGAAGGAAGGAAGGAAGGAAGGAAGGAAGGAAGGAAGGAAGGAAGGAAGGAAGGAAGGAAGGAAGGAAGGAAGGAAGGAAGGAAGGAAGGAAGGAAGGAAGGAAGGAAGGAAGGAAGGAAGGAAGGAAGGAAGGAAGGAAGGAAGGAAGGAAGGAAGGAAGGAAGGAAGGAAGGAAGGAAGGAAGGAAGGAAGGAAGGAAGGAAGGAAGGAAGGAAGGAAGGAAGGAAGGAAGGAAGGAAGGAAATCCTCTTTCAGTCTTATTTATCTGAACCAGAACTTCAAATTGCTGTGTGAACTTTGATATGTATGACTTTTTCCTTTCTGAAAGGCCTGGTCGGACTCCTGCTGTGATGGTGTTAAGCTGATGTTTTCCCTGATCAGCAAGTTGTTTTCCTGTCTTTGAAAAAGACCAATGTGCAGGTGCCTGGGGACCTTATTACAGATCTTTCCAACGTATTTCAATCATTTGACTTTCACTTTATTTTCTAATGGCCATATTTGTTTTCTACAGGTTTACTTCCTAGCGTAGAATATTCTGCAGGGCACATTTGCCTAGTGAAGCCAAAACTTTTTTCTTAAAAAAAAATAGTTTACAATGTCTTCAAACTCCTATCCCTTTGTGAAATGCAAGTACATTCTCATGGATCTTCTTTTGGTAGGTTAAATCATTATGTGGCTGAGTTCTAGGACTCAGCTTGTTGGGTCACAGAAATCATTTCACACCATGAACCTGGGGCATTTCATTACCTGACCGTCACCGTGGCAGAACACACTGCTCAAATTCTAAAATTTAATTTCATGCTCCATTTGTTTTTGTGTCACTGTCTGCTCTGTGACATCCAGCCCTCCTGGATGTGCTGTCTTCCTTTCCCTTCATGCAAACATGTGGAGAGACAGTAACATTTGGACGGACATTGTAACCTGAACTTTCCAGCCTCTGCTGAAAAATTCAGAATAAATTTTAGTGTACAGAAGTTTGTCCATCTCAGTCATCAAATAATGACCAGGCAGCAGAGGAAGGTAGAGTACTCTTCTATGTTCTGAAAGTTGTCCAAATAATTTCCCACCCTCACCCATAGCAGAGCAGAGTCCAACAGATGTAGTCATGGTTTTACTAATCAATACACATTTAATTATTGAACCATCCTGCCTGATGTCGGCCAATCAAATTATAGATTTAAAAAAAAAATCCTTGTCAAAAACTAGATGGATAAGTTACACTCTAGATGGATGGACTGTCCTAAAATAAGCAGCAATTCAGACAAAGAACCATACATCATTTTTAATTGACTAAAGCTGGCCCCCAAATAAGAGCAATCAAAGCATAGTGCCAACTAATGAATCTGCAGTGAAACACTGTTGTAGCACTTTGGACTGAAGCTAGTGCTTTGAAAGCACCATTTAATTGTTTCAATTTGTGTAATTTGGATTTATGAATAAACATGCATTTTCCTTGGGGCCTTTCTAACCTTTTCTTGCTGTAGTGAACATAGTAAAGCTACTTTTAAAATATTGTTACTTTAGCAGTGTTTTGATTGAACCACTGTTGGTTTTGTAACTTTTAAAACAAGAATTTCTCAGGGTAGCAACACTGTCACTATAAGGGCTTTGTCTGCTGAAATCTGTGACTAAAAGTGCAAATGGAAAATGTGATTTAATGTGCTGCCTTTTTTAAACTAACTGCTGTCTCTGCAAGTTCGTAATTTAAATGCTGTTAGCTTCATTTGAAAACATTGCAATTCAGGAATATAATTTACAACAGCATAAAATGTTCTTTGGCAGTAAAATATCACAATTTTTAATTAATTTTAATATTTTGAAGGGAAAATGAAAATACCGAATACTTTTCTGCTTATACTTTTGCCACTTTTTCAGAGTATTTTTTAGACCACTTTGCAAATTCAGCATCTGAGATGCGTCATAACTATACAAGTCAAAGACTAATTTTAAAGACATAAGCAGTGAGTGTGCAAATATCCATGCTTTGCCCTTTATCATGCATCGACAGCCCTTTATCATGCATCGACAGGAGAAGGCACAGCAAACCTTGTAACCAGTTCATGGTGATGTTTTTCCTGAAGTTTGCACACGCTATGAAAATTAAAAAGAGCATTGCTTTTGGAAATCTTTTTTTTTTGTAGGCAAAAGTTGATGATATGGATCATGTAACTCCAAGAACATCCAAAACATGCAGCTATGTTTTATTACAAACATGAATAGAGCCATCCAAAACCTTTCGTCCAGGTTCAGACCTCTTTCTAATGTCAAAGGGACAGTCTCCTTATAAGCAACAGGTGAGAAACTGAACTTCAATGAACTAAGCTCTAAAGTCAATCACTTGACATTAGGAATAGTGTCTGGAAAAGAAAAAGCGTGTAGATTTGTGTACACATACCACTGAACAGGTTTGAATGATATTTGGCACATCTCTGCTTAGTTTGAAAGCTGAAACTTGGCTTGTGCATTAGAAAAGTAAAAAATATGGGTGAGTTCATCAATTCATTTTTCATACGACAGATGTTGGAGATAACCTGTATGTATTAGTCATATTCCTTTATTGAAATGGTATGGGTTTGGAATAAAAGTACTTGGCAGTAAGATGGGCCACATGAATCAAAAAACTGTGCATTGTCTGAGAAATTTCTGAGCGAGATTAGAGATGTGAAACCAGTGTTGTTTGCTGGGAAGACCAGGTAAAAAGGGAATACAAGCACAGAAATCGGTGGGTTTATATAGACTTAGACCATTTTGAGGGTCATTAGTGCAGATGTTCAATCCTGGCAGGGCAGGGTATCCTGAAAGTAAAATGACTGGTTTCAATTACAGATGCATACGATGTTTCTGTTAAAATTAGACTAGGAGAAGGTGCAGCTGTTTGAAGCAGGATAACTAACAGCCCTCCCACCCATCTGCCAACCTGCAGTGTTTTCTTTAGAAGCTAAAACAAAATATACATGAGATAACAGAAGTTATTCGAGATAACAAATGACACAGATCCTTTTCCAATCAGTCATGCCCAAAACCGCTTTACTGTGGTTGTCACAGTGTGTAATGCAGCCCTTTTCTCAATATGTCTCCAAATCATGGGCGTGCAGCATCTCGCACTATGAGAGCCGCAGTCGAACCCAGGCCTGAGGATCAGTGGAAAGGGGGCAACACAGTTTTCACTTTGTCTGCTGTACACATCTTGGCTTGGTTTGGATAGAGAAAATCCCGGAAAATAATGATTGAAAAAAGTCGGTTCTAAGGGCAGGTGGATTTGTTAAGCATAGGATGATGCTAATTACCCAGTCCCTAGTAAACAATTGCCCTAGCTCCTACAAGGTGTCAGCTGTCTCGAATACTGTTCAGCTGCAGTGGTTACGTGACTGTGCTATCTGATGGGGTAAAGACGGCAGTCATCTGGGCCCATCTGCCCGTTACTCTTCCTTTGAGGTATGGCTGCCACTATATATTTCTGGAATTACATTGAAAAGTAGGTGCTGTATATTGTGGTGAAATTGTTTTTGTGTTTAAGGTTGCAAGGCAGCTTTTGTACAGAAAGACTTTAAGATGTGTGGCTTATTAAGGATGTGCAAGCCCTGCACTCCCACAGAACATATCACCCAGACTGCAACGGAGTTGCAGTGAAACAACCTTCCCTTTTCTTCTCTAAACAGATATAATGGGTTTTTGACTATAGAAAAGGTCACTAACTTTTCGCTACGTAATAGGTTTTCAGGCTCAGAGTGACAGACGGTTCTACTGTCTGGGATAGGTCGATCTCAGCCGCATTCAGAGATTTTCATAATCGTTACTGAGGAAGCGCAGAGAATCCTCAAGCTTCCTAACGACAGTATTCAAAAATCCTACCCATAATACAAAATGATCTGAAGGGATTTGGGAAGAGGAGGATTAGTAGAACTGTGTTACAGCTGAACACCAGAGAACAGCACTGAAAGGGAAGGAGAAAACAGCATAAGCATGGGAAAGACTCAAATTTTAAACAAGAAAGACTGTAAGAAACATATATGTGCATAATTTCAAAGTAAGAAGGGGAATTAACAACATATGGAAAACTATATTTTCCATGAATTAATGCATTTTGATAATATTTATTCCACAAATATTATTATACACTATGCATTTAATTTCACTTTCATGTATACAAGGTATAATTTGGAGTGCACAAAAGAATTAAGAAGAACTTTGGTGAAAACATGATTTGAATATTTGGACAAGCTGTTGTTCTACAGCTATGTTCCCCAGTTCCACTTGTGCAAGAAACCTAGCTGCTCCTACTTTTATGACGTGCCCATAGCTGTGCTGTTGGCAATGGCTGTGTAGCAGGCAGCTGTGTCTGCCCATCAGGCAAGTGTATCTGCAGGAATGCGCAGCTAGCACCCTTCCACAGTCCCCAAGGAAGACAGGGTGCTAATACTCACAGCTCATCAGCAAAAAGCACCAGACCCCCAAAAGGCTGGAGAACAAACCATTAGCAGCTGTGCAAACATGGAGCTGACAACAAGTTTTTTATAATGGGTGTTGAACTTGGTTGACCTGACCAAGTTGACCACACAAGCAGGACTACTGAGTTCAACAGTGATGGGGAGGAGTGAAGGATCTATTCTTGTCACTCTGGCAAATCTGTCTGAGTATACCAACTGGTGAGATTTACACATACCATTCAAATATGCTTTCCGAGGACAAGAGAGTCCTTTTCCGTTAACCTCCAATACAAAGAAACCTGAGAAACCTTTTCAACTACCCTTCTAAATTTGATCTGCTATGAGGAATCAAAGGCACAGTAAGTCTATGAGAAGAGTGAAGATGTTTTTAAACACGGCTTTGTCTTGGCTTGGTAGAGTCTTTGAGTACATCAGACCGAATACCAAAACAGTTGTTTATCAATAGGCTGGGGAGAAATAATCCACAAAGCTGGTGCTGCACAGCACGCTCTGCACAACGGAGGCCTCTCGGGATGTGGCTGCAGTCTTGATTAAGCAGGATACCTGATTAACAGATGATACAATTTACTGTAAACAGCGATGTGGTGGCCTGGGAGAGCTGCTGTCTGCAAAGCCATCTATGGAGTTAATGTATTCTGTATATGTGTTGTCTCCTGATTGTGTAACTCCTTTTATGAAACTCATAAAAAACCTCTGGACTATCTCTGGTTTATCATAAAAGTAACCAACATGGGATAGGGAATGACAACCAGGCTGCAGGAACAAGTTTGAGCACTCTGCATGCTTGCCAAGTTTTCAAAGGGAAAACAACAGTCAATTTTTCAAACTTCTGCCATTCTATCAGGTCACTGTATTTATTTTTTCCTTTAGCATATTTAGTAACTTTACTAAAGCTCTTCCTATGACAACCTGGTGCTGCCTTCTTGCATTCTCTCTTTGTAAATCTGTCTTTTGTGCTCCTGAAAACTAAGATCCATCCAAATTTTACCTATTCCACAGTGCAACAATAGCTGAAATGCTGAGAGCAATTGATGTTAAACTTTCATTGATTACTGTAAGGTGACACATTAAGAATTATTGATACTAATACAAATGAGGATTAAGCATAGAAAAAAAAATTCAAGCAAAGACAGCGAAGGAGGGGAAGGTGTTCCTGTGGCTGTATGTGTCCATGTGCAGGGAGTAATGCGGCACATTAATCTTGTCATTTCAAAGCAACCAAACCAGTATTAGTACTTGTTCTTCTCTGATGTTTTGAACAAAACTGTCATAAAATGACACTAGAATAGCCTTTTTTATGCTGTATCTCCATGGTTACTATTCATGGTTACTAATGTTACACATAAGGTATAGATTTTTCTAGCTGATTTTTTTTCTTTAACTTACTTTCTAACTAAAGTTTAATCATAAATGTGCAAACGCCAGAGATCCAGTTCCTCAAAGCTACCTTTGTGGCTAAGGCGCAGGCTGCTGCGTGCAGCGCCTCTGCCCAGGGCTCCTGCTGTACTGCGAAAGCACGGCTACGAAAGACAAATATTGCTGTGTTGCAAATGTGTGTGTTCAGTATGTGGATGGGAATTTAGGAATGACCACAGATATCTGGAGAAACTGGACACAGTGAAATCTCTGTGCAGAATCCCATAATTGTTTACTCTATGTTTCACCTTTAGTTTGGCACAATGTGCAGAGCAGTACTAAAAGGATAATTGGTAATAAATGACCTCTCTCTTCTGACATATGCATTAACATATTTTTTATCCCAGAGCTGGATTTTCAGTGTATGCAACGCACATCTCAGTGGTTGCTGACCCAAATGAACCCATCCTCCCACTCCTGACCACACACAGTCCGACACCCAGCATCATACCACATTGCTCAAGTTAGGAGAAAAAAGATCAGTTACAATCCTTTATGCTTTCTTCTGGAAATCTGAGACAAGGCGGCCACAGCACACCCCAGGGCACTTTTTCCAGCCCACTCACAGGGTGACAAAAGCCCTGCATTGCCTGCAGACTGGTAACATTTGCTAAACTAGGGACTGCGTCATTTCTGGACTCCAACTCTTCAACCTGTGTGACCTAGAGTACCAAAAGGGGGTTGGGGAACTGATTTTGCGAGGGCCAAAGATGGTGTTTTGGGAAAATGCTTGTTGGCACCTGGGGAGTTTCGCACATGAGGAGGTGACTCTAAGGTCCCATCTCACACACTCAACCATCCCCAAAGGATTGGGTGCCCTGGGATCCCTGCTTTGTGTCCAAGGAGAGGGAGCTGTTTCCTCCATCCTGGTCAGCTGGAGGTTGGCAAAAGACCTGGCTTCACACAGGGGTGAGAAGCCACTGATACTCGCAGGAATTTTGAGGAGCAATGCTTTTTTGGAGACAGGCTCCGTAGAGACCTAGGAATAACCAGCTGCTGTGGCAATATGCCGTGAAAGTGCTAATATGCACCCTAATTAGCTGCTTAGGCTCTGTGAGAGGCAGGCTCTATGCTCCTGCTTAGTTCAAAATTCAAGAAGATACAAGATCTACCCCCTCACTTGCAAATAAGATGTCACTGACCAGCTCATGGGAAGTATTTTTAGTGTGTTGGAGACAGTCTCCTAGCTACCAGCTCGAAGTGCTTTGCTGTGCTTGGGCTGGCAGTCCTCAGCCTGCACAAAAGCAAACACAGCAGATAACTCTGCTTTTGGGGCCAAATTCTGTCCTGACACAAATCCCCCACAAATCCTGCTTGCTGTCATGTTCATACCAGGAAGGTTTATTTATTTTGCAACTGTAGAGACCAAAGAGATGTTCTGGTGTGGAAATAACCTCTGCAAAGGACCCTGCGCAGCACTCATGAAAATCTGCTTTCTGGAGATGGCCCTCTGAAGCTCAGCACATAAAACCTTTGCAGCTTTAACTGCTCACTTCTCCCAGCTTGCCCATTTGCTTTGCTTCTAGGCGTAAGTAGAAATGTTGCTCAGGTATCCCTGCAGCCTTCTGAAATCCTGGCTGTGGCTGGGATTGTTTACATTCTCCTCTGAGTTAGAAATGAACTTTTGTTCAAGTACACAGACGTACGCTCCACGCAGACAGGATAAAAGAGCAAACACTGTTTATGTTGTACATAGCAATCTATTTCACATCTGCCAAAGTCTGGCTTTATATTAAGATGTGAAAGAACATTCATTAATTTCTCTTTAAGGGCAAAGCTATTAAAAGCTATTTTAATTTTGGAAATGAATTCATAATTTCCATATTTTCTTAACTCGCTTGTCTTCCTTAAATTGCTCTCTGTCTCATAGCTGTTTATAGATAAAATTTCTTTAAAGATTTTCTTTTGTTTTGGAGAAGCCTTGGAGATAATATGGCTGGCATCTACTGGATGTATCACAGACTACATGGTTGTTTAGTTGTTACTAGGATGACTGAAAGTCAGGCAGGGTTACCTAACCTCCCAGCTTTCTTTTTACTGCTGAAAGGGAACATGTAACTGCTGCAAAGTGCAAAGCAGTCCTTGTAATTTGATAAAAGCTCAGCTTTAGAGAAGACTGGGCTTTAACACTAATCAGTTCTTGTTTGGTGAGCAAAATGTTAACTGTGCCTTGTACTAATCAAGCTCATTTCTTTTTCTCCCATATTACCTTCCTTCCCTTTGCTCTTTGGAAAGCCTGCAGTTGCTCTCTGATAGCTAAAGACTTTTTCCTTGACTTTTTTTTTTTGTTTTCCCTGAAATGTGCCTCATAGGAACAATGAAACCTCTTGTTAAACTTTCAGGAAAATTCCTCTGGGGGTTGAACTTCTATTGCTGTGGCCATTGTTTCCATTTGCCATTTACCACTTGCGTATGTACAGATCATTTATTAAATAGTGGGAGAAACTCAGAATTTGTGGTATTGTAAAAAAGAGTGGGATGAGTGGAACATAATCTCAGATTGGGGGGGTGACTTGGAACTGCATGCCATGGAATAATATTTTCAAGGACTTTGTGTGGAACACAAACCAGTTGTCTAGTCCAAGGAGTTTGTTGAGAACTATTTTCTTCTATGTTTTCACCAAATAATATTTCTACTCCAATCACAAGGAGTTCTACATGAAGAGTCAAGATCAAAAGTCACACTAATCGATGTGATTTAATCAATTCCCATTTTCTTGAAAAAATAATAAGCTCTCTCTAACAAAAATCAGAAATAACCATATACATCTTATATAGGGACTATTCATAAGCCAATGAACAAATGTTTTGAAGCTTCTGTTTTATATATCCTAGATATATAAAGAAACAGAGAGCCTTTCCATGTGTTTTATAAGTTTAGGAGTTATTATAGACTATTAACAAAGTGAAACTCTGTAAGTTCCTTTCAGAAAGCTTATTTAGAATATTACAGTGAAGTTCCCCTATAGGATAGCTACAGTTATGTCTCATTCTGTGATTGTTCCTTTTCTTGCAAATGAACTGTTACTACTCTTACACTTGGGAAAAAAATATCATAGGTATCAGAGCATTTCCCAAGTGCCCGGGGAACCACTCCAAGGAATACTGAAGGTCATGGTGCCTTGACCTACCTAATACTGTGATCTCATATTCTTCCTCTTCCATCAATAAGTGTCACCCTAAGGTGTCATCCATGAAGTCAGCTGGAATAGACAGTAATTTCCTTTGTGACTAGGGAGATTTTGAAATCAAATCTTTTGAGATAAACACAAGTTTTCTGTGATGCTCAAATGTCTCCCTCTCTTTCTTTAGGCAGAAATGATGGACCAAGGCATCGTAGCTGCCCCAAACTAATTTTCAGCTAGACTGGGTCTCCTCAAATTGCATTGCATGCACTAAAGTGAAGTAACACATGAATATTGCCAAAGTGTCCCATTCAGCTGGGAACTGCTGTCATCAGTGGTGGCTCGTAACCAAAATATATTTGGGAATGCTTGAAGTAAGCAATGAATCACAGACTGTTGTGCATATGTCACTAAATAACATAATGTTGGTTTTTGAGTGCAAGTGAGCTAGTAAACCTTTGCTGAAATGGATGGACTGTAATAAGGCTATAAGGGCCAAGAGACCAACTTCTTCCTCTCCTGAAGTTTTCAGACTAAGGCTGGATGTGCCTCTGGAGAACATACTGCTTTTGCCAATGTATAAGTCATTAGTAAATGTAATGAGAGGCATGAATTTTTATGGCCTGTGCTATGAAGGAAATAAAACTAGAAGATCTAATAGTCTTTTCTTGGTTTCAGATCCATGAAAAAATAGGTCATGTTGTAAGACTCGTGTTGCTAAAAGCAAAGCCATTTTCCTTTGATTCAAATGGCCACAATCAGTTGCTACTTGCAGGCTGTAATGTATTGTTTGTCTGTCTCTGGAGCCATACAGCTGACATATTTTGATTTGTTAATTTTCCTTTTTTTTCGTCCTGTCACATACTTTTTTTTCCTGAATTCTTTCTTTTACAGCTATTCCTAAGTAAGTGCTGCCTCTTCTGAGAAATAACTGAAAGCTTGAGGCTCAGCTCTTCAAGGTGTTGAGAGCTCTGGACCTTCTCCAAGAAAGCTCTTAAGAGAATGGTCAGCTTTAGGTCTATGAGTAGTCTGGCCTAGAGAGCACCTTATTTTTAGATGGAGTCTCCTGATCATAGTGGCCACTATGCCAGAAATCAGTTGATTTAACTAAGTGTGATATCACTATTTTGACCATTGTCTATTGAAGGTTCCCTTAGAACATCCCTGAAATATTAAGTTAGCCATGGAGTCCTTGTTATTAACACACTATTGATTAGCTATGACTCTATGATGGTCTAGGCACCCAGAAAAGAAATAACTGTTAGATATTTCTGTATTCAGTTTTTCAGAAGCACAAATTAAAAGCTCAGACTTCGGGTGTTTCTTACCTACTAGGCATCAATGAAGCATTCCAGCTAAGATATAAAAAGATATAACAAGAACAGAAGAAAAGAATAAAGACTGTTTGAAAAGAAACAGCAGAGCCTGGACTGATATATTTGAGTAACAGCTAATGTTAGGAATTTCCATGTAGAATAAGCAAAATAAAATGTCATCTCATGGTTTAAATACTGCCAGATGATTCAATATACTTTTCACAGCATTCTTTTAACATGTGATATTCTCTTATGTTTGTTGAAGTCAGGAAATGAGAAACTGCTTGAAAGAGAAAGGTTAGGTCTCATGTCATTGTATAATATATGCCCACAAGCCTATTATATTAACAGTACTGCTTAAGATAATTCAAAATGGAAGATGGAGTTATTTCTACCACAGTATATTCTCACTGTGATCTGCTGACAGAATGCAGTGTATCATACATTTGTTAAATTAAGGTTCATGAGGAATAGAGCAGATCAGGAAATCCATTCTTTTTTCTTGGGAGACTAGGTATTTGAAAGAAATTCTTAGCTTGAATCAGGATGAAAAATAAAACTCTTGCATATGTTCATTCTAACAATCCATTAAATAAGCTGCAAAATGCTGTTTCTTGATCAAAACCTTCTATGTCAGCATTTTTAAATCTTTCATTTATATTCTCAGTTTTGTTTATTTTTTTTAAACTAAAATTATTTTAAGATACTGAAATATTATTTGTACCAAGCATAGATTTTTGTATTGAAAATGTTGAAATTGGACATTCTGAGGAATTTTAAAATAGATTTGGGAAAGGAGTAATTTGTGAAAAATGACTATTTCCCACAGACATTTTCCTTTTCAAAGCACAGGCATTTCCTAAAGTAAAAATATTCTGTCCAAAATCTCTCAGCCACCCGTAATGATGTAGTAAGCAATACATGTTTTAATTACCTTGTTGTTTACTTTCCCTGTAGTTTCCCAGACTTTAAGGAAACTATTAAAACAAGGATAGAGAGGATTGACTGTTCTGCTTGCACTCATAAAAGTCAAATATTGTGGTCTGGTCAGATGTCAGTCTCGTTCAGATGTTCCTCCTGCCTGCCATATTAGGGGCTCTGTTCATGACTTGAGGCACATATGAGGCATTAACATATCAATATCACACATAGCCTGCCCCCTGTGTTAAAGAGGCTCACAGGGGAAAAAAGGGATCATTCACTAGCTGCATTTCTTCATTTCACATACTTGACTGTCATTTTAGCTGAAAAAATCCAGTGAAATTTGGTCAGTTCTGGTTCTGGTTGATATTAAAAAATGTATCCTATTCATAAATCTTGTGATGTTTTCAGTTATCTATGGTTTTAGCAACATTTGTGAACCAAACTCTGGTTCACAATGGTTGAGATGATCAAACTCTGGTTCAAAATGGTTGAGATGTTCTGTCTTTCTTACTCTTTCTGCTTTCACATATCATTCAGGAATTATATGCTATACATGCAGTTCACAAGATCTCTAAATGCACATGAATGGTCTCTACAGTTAGAAAAAGTGTGATCGAAAAAAAGAGGAGTGAATTAAAAATGAAGGGTTTATACATTTTGAAAATTGGAAGAGACTGCACCTCACACTGCCTTCCTGCTGACCAGGCCAGGGTTTAGTTCTCTTCCCAGCTTTGGGCAACCACATTTTTTCTGACTCTTCTCTGTGTCCCTTGTGACCACTGTCATCTCTCTGCAGGGGACATGGGCAAAAGGAGCTGCACCAGGCTCAGCCCTTTGGGCTTTATGTATCTTAATGTGCCAGTCTGTCTGTGGGATGATTTATTAAAACTCTCTGCTGAAGGCGCTCTGGCACACAGACCTCAGAAAGTGCTCTACTTCAGTGCGTGCTTCACCTAGCAACACGTCTCTCCTTCTCCTCAGCATAATCCCTAAACAGTGGTATGCTGCAGATAACCTGATCGGGATTGGAAATCAGCCTCAACTCATCCATGTTTATTTTGTTACCCCTTTTCTATTGCATTAGGACTTTTCTGTGAATTTTGAGGATGCAGGATATGCTGGAGCTTTCCATATGCGTATACAAAAAGCTCACATTGTACAGGCTAGCTCAGCTGTTTTGGTGTGAATACCCTTCCACAGCACAAGAAACCCAACAGGAGGCGTTTCTAAGGGCACCTTAGTTCAGCACACTCCACTTCGGGTCTCAAAGAAACTTGCAAGCATGAAGTCTCATTCCTGCATTACTTCCTGTACAGAACCAGTACTGCTCGTTGGGCCAGGAAACAGAGCTTTCTTGGTTGTCTTTGTACTCCTCACAGAACTAGGACTTCTTCAGGCTTATGCAGTCTTCACATAGGTCTTTCAGAGAAGTGAAAGGAAGGGAGGAGCCACTGTAGATCCTGATGACCTTTAAAACCTTGATTAAAGGAACTGAAGAAGCTAGCAAAGCCCAATTTTTTTAAGCTAAGTAAGTTTTGTAAATAATATGCGAAAGTCTTGGAAATACTCAAAATTCAATGAATTTTCCAAAGATGGCAGAAAAAGGAAGAGCTTCCAAAGGCATGAAGTATGAGCTCATTTCCATGCTTTTTTGACCAGAAAAGAAGAATGCATATGTGAAACTGTTGTATCCAGTCTGTCTTCTGTTGGCTGCCTGCTGATTTATGCAAGCACATAAATTACTTAGCATCAGAGAGCTGTGTATTGTATGGCCTCAAGTCAGCAAGACAAACAAGTACATGCCTAATTTTAAGCAGATGACTTATTCCAAGAGAAAGGGAATTCTTAAAAAAATAGAATTAAGTATTTTCTACAAAGAACTAAAGCACATTCATTGTTTCCAGATAAGCCTTTTTACAGCATCCAAATGTCTTGACATCCAAATACATTGAATTTTCATCAGAAATATGGAATACCTTCCATATCATAGGTATTCCTCATTCTCTGAGGAGGCAAGAACCCGGACATACTCACAGCTATGTGCACAGGCTTCTCGCCTTCCTATTCTGGCGGGCAGCAAAGCTGCTCTGGGAACAGAACTTATTCAGTCACGCAAAGCAGTTGACTTCCTCAGTCTGTGTTTCAAAAAACTCCTTTGGAGTATTCCTGTCAAAGACTTGTATTAAAATTTTATTTCTCCTGTCAAAGACAATAATTCACATGGAGGCAAGCCACAAACATTGCTTCCCAAATGTCACTGTGAAAATATGTGGGCAACATCCTACCTTCCTCAAATCAGGCATGGTAAGGACAACAGCTGCTGCCTTTCTAGCCTAGGAAGCAGGTGTTTGACCACCTACAAGCAGGGTGTTTTCTCCATGTATGAAAATCATGCAGGTTTTCTCAGAGATGCCAAAGAATCAAGGCAATGAGGTACCACAGAAAATAAATGCTGACAGTCTTCCTGTCATTGCATAATTTGTTCCTCTGTTGTGGAAAAATAAATACATCAAATTAATAAAATGAGAACAAAGAGTTTTGTCCCTGTATGGTGTGTTGAGGCTTTATGAAGCCACTTTCTTGTTCTGTTGTTTTTAAATTTATTTTATGTCACCTTGGAAAAGTGTCCATGGTTAATAATTAACTTGGGGAATCTTGGGAGCATGTAATCTCTGGAGAAACATAAATACCTCCTGGCTTCCTTCAGATTTAATGGGTTCTAATGAAGTACTGGCCATTGAGTGAATGATGTTGGGCCAAATCCTTAATTTTAAGTAGCATAAAGTATATTATTTGGTGTAACATTTAGGGATGAAAGGAGTTAAACCTTATGGTGAGAAAATGACGAACAAAATCTTCTGTCTCAGTAAAACAGTAGGAACTGATAGGAAGAATAGCAGGAACGCATAGAAAGGGAGAATCTGACAGCTGCAGTGAGAAAACATCAGATGTTTGTAGGTGGCTGGCTTAAGCTGGGAAACGTTTTTTTTCATGGCAGTGATCAAGGGGGCTTAGAGAGAGGATGCGGGGCTGGTGAGGCTGCTTTCATATGTTCCCTGTCTGGGAAGGAAAGATGGAGGCCCTTAGTTTTTTATATTTGGGAAACTGAAAGAAGACCAAAATAGAACATGTAGACAGCCCTGGCTTTTGATGAAATGGCTATAAACCTTTCAGAATTTGCTGAGGAAATTAGCAGGAAATGAAAAAAAAAGCCTCCTCCACTTCTATTTCTACCTTGCACAAAATTTTATTGTATTATTTGATTTTAGTAGAAAGAAGTCATAGCTTAAGCACTGAAAAAGGCAGCCTTTGGAATATCAAGGAAAAAAAGCTTTCTCAAGAGCAGAAATTTTGAAAGAACATTTCATATAGTTGCAGGTACTAAGAGGAACTTTTTGTTTTATGTAATCAAATCTGTAAAGATCTCAGCCATTTTAAGTTTAACATAACTTTTAACATTAAGTGTAGAATGCTGATGTTCTGTTTTAATATGTCTGAACCAATATTCCTCAAATCAAGGAGCTCTCTTTTTTACTTTTTACAGCCTCTTTTTTATATTTTTTGGTCTATATGTGTATTTGTGCTACTTTTTCATGATCTTGTCACTGAAAAGGAGAGAAAGTTGAGACTTTTTGCGTACTTAAGTGAAAAAGTTGTGTTGCCTAAAACATTCTTCTCACCCCAGCCATGAAGGGGACCCAGTGAACTTGTCTGACATGCGGCGTCTGTGACTCAACACTGGCTCTGATTAAAATAAACAGAGTTCTTCTAAAAGATGAGTCAGAGGAAAATGGCAGCTGGGAAGTCTTTTCTCAAGGATAAGACTTGCGTCTGCTCAGTGTGACACTTTTCTCCTGACTGCTATTTTGAATGGCCATCTGGTACAAGTCTGTTCCAGCCACATACATGTTCTTAGCAGTTTCTCTCTCTACTTGCAATGCTTTGGAGGCAGAGACTCCATGGGCCAGCACAGATAGGATCTGGGAAGGAAGCCTAGCCATATTGCACTTGGACATAGCTGCGTCTCCAAAGCAGCCAAGAGAACGGGCTAAAGCAGCAGTTTCCAAGACTCCAGATGCTGTTGCAAACAAGTCATGCAGTTTGCTGTTTTCTTCTGGAGAGCCTGTTTCCATTCCCTGGCGATGAGTTGGCACAGAGGTGGGAATGGCTAAAGGAAGATGTAACTCTGCTATATGAAAGGTGCGGGTACCATATTTTGTTCTAAAGAAATAAAACTTCTGTTCATGACAAAGACAAAAGCTCTTTCTGCATTTTGATATTTGTGTCCCCTCCTTTCTTGGAGTCTGTGTGGGAAAGAGGTGCCAAAAGGTGTTCATTCTTGAAACCTGACTTTCTGGCAGTGTGTTTATAGTTTCAGAGCAGGAGATTCTCAGTATCAAAACTGCCTTTGCATCATGATTTCTCTTCTAATCCATTTTTTTTTTCAGTTCACCACTTCTTTCATCATTCTCCTCCCTGTTTCCCTCTGCAGCACCTTGTTTGTTGTCTTTCCTTTAAATGCTAACTCACAGGGTTACAGCACAATTTACCTCACACTGTCTTTCTTTAGGATCCTGGGATGTTTGACAGACTTGTATATCTTTCCAGCTATTTTTAAATCCATCCTCATCAAACTGGGGAGTAGCTGTTAGTGAAATGTAATCTGTTCTTCATCTTCTTCCTAATACTGCACCCAAATTCTTTGGCAGCTCGCAAACACTTAGTGCTTGTTTTGGAATGCCTTTGATCAGGGAGTTGGGGCCGGGACACAACATTCATAGTTAAGCTGTACCTTCTGCACTTTCCTTTTCTGCATCCACAGGAATGATTTCTATCAGTCCTTTATTTATGTTAGGTTTGGTTGAGTTGCCCTGAAGCTGTTGATCGAAGAGCCGCAGTTCTCTAATTCCCATCAATGGCCATAAAAAGTAATTGCCACTGATGTGGGACACAAGTAGAGGATTAGTCTGTTTTCTATTAAATGAAAGACATCTAGATACCTGACATGACTTTCTGACAAACTTCACTCTCTCAGCTCAGTCATGCTAAATGGGTGCATTGTAAAATAGGGTGCAGCTCTGAGCCATCCTCATCAGGGAACATTTAGGGTATGACAGGCCCTCCACGCAATATCGCACCCTCCCAAACCTCTGGTCCAGGCTGCAGAGCACAAATGACGTGTAAACTGGCTGAAAGCCACCAGTTAATGGCACACTGTCATCATAAAGATGAAATCTCCGGCATGTTTGAAAGTCTCCAAGTACTTCTTGGTATTGCTCATCAGATTGAAACCCATGTTTTCAGAAATTACAGGTGCAAAAGCTTCTCAGAGCTAGGGACTGTGAGCTTCAGCATGGTCATTTTATCAGAAACACAGTAGCTTAAGTTACAGGCCAAGTGGAGAACGGGCAGCTAATTACCTGTCTTGGCATTACTGACGCCTCCACCAGCTTCACTGAACACGTCTAATTCTATATCAGTCAGAATTACATGTGCACAAATGAATTGATGTAGCTTGGGAATTGATTCCCTGGTTTCTCAAAGATCTTCTTAATCGGATACACATTTCTCTCATTATTCTAAATCTCTTTAACCCCATTAAAGTCAGGTTAAAGCTGACTTATTTCCAAATTTATTAACATCTACAAAAAATCTAGTGTTGTAATTTTTGCAGTCAACAGCTGCTTAATACCAAGGTAGGTGAAGCATTTAATTATGCACAAGCTATCTTCTAAATTTGTACATACACATATATACTTCTGTTTTCTTTAAATATAATTTTGTTTCTATACAATTAATTAAAAAATCCCCATGGCTTTATGATAATCATTCCTATTTTCTCACTAAACTATGGAAAATAATATTTTTCTTTTTCACTATCTGTTCTTTATACCTTATATGTTTAGCATTTCCAAATAATTGCATCAGAGCAATCAGTAGATTTTTTGTAAATACACAAATAACTAAAACAGATCAATGAACTATAGCCCTGTCCGTGAACTGCAGGCCTGTCCATCTATTTCCTGCTCTCCACAATACTTTTAGCACTGTTCAAGCTTTCAAAAGTTCATTGAAAGTTCTAAGTATTTCCTCAATTTTGGATTTTATTCTCCTGTGAGTGCAAGGCAATTGACTCCCTGCTTGGCAGTTGGCAGCGCTCAGATCTGTAGGTGATGCTTAAGTTATTAAAGGTAAGCAAGGGCAGTACAGGTGTTACCCCACCAAGGACCAGCCTTTGGAGGAGATGTATCAGATCCCATTAGTCAGGTATGTAGTGCTGGAGGCTGCAGAAGCTCAGGGCTCTCAAGTTTTGAGGCTGGGGAGTGGAGCACTGCCCCGCTACTATCCAAATTCAGTACTTCTGCCCTCTTCTCCAGCTCTGCTTTCTCCAGCTCTGGAGTTTCCTCCTTCTTCCAAGTTTCCCCACAAGGCCGTCCGAGATAAGATGGCTTCTTCTTTCTCTTTCCTTGAGCTGGAAGCCATGCACAAAATTGTGGGAGCTCAGGAGAGAGATTTCTTGCGTGTGATTCATTTTGCTGTGTTGCACAGCCTTGGGGCTTGCAGGACTTACTGCAGGGAGAGGAATTCTTGCTCCCTTCCACTCTGCGGTGGAGCACTTCATAAAGGGAGTCTGGGGAAAGGCAGCCCCCAAAATCCATCTGACGAAGTATCACAGGCAAACAAATTATTTTCATTATTTTACATTTCAACTAAATTTGGGCAAATCTCCCATGGAATGAGTAAAGGCAAATATTAATGCCAGAGTCTTATACACACACAGCCCTGACAAATTTCATATCCCAGATCCAAATCAGTAAGACATTGGAATGTCTCCAGTAAATAATGTTATTTTCAACAGAATAAAACATTATCTCCTTAATGTCATTCTGAAAATTGGTGAGTCCTTTCGACTGAAACTTTCAAGTAGAATTCAGCCTATGGCAAACATTGTTAGGCTCAGCCTTAACATTTAAACCTGAGAAAAGTGATAAGGAATTAAAATCAGAGATCTTAAAAATTTTTAAAAAGGACATATTTAGTTACAAGAATTTCTACATGAATTCCCTATACCTACCCAGAAAAAAGTCAATACAAAGAAAGAAAAAGGGCGCTTATCCAATAAACACACACAAAAATATCCAACAAATAATATAGTTAATTATTTTCAGTGATTTTGTATTTTCTCCCAACTGATCTTCTCCTCCTAGGTTAATTCTGTATATCTATTTAAAGTAGAATTCAGCTATTGAGTTGCAACTAATTCCCACACTTCTGCTTGATACTCTGTAAACAAGAGATGCTTGAATATGCTTCGAAGATTTAAAATAGTTTTTTTTTCAGATTGCTGACAATTTAAAGCTGTGCAGTATGAACAAGGTAACAAAGTTCACCCACTTTAATCTTGGAAGACAGCACAAGAAAGAGAGTAGTAGAATTAGTTGGCATCTTAAGACTAGGAGTTGTAATTATCTGAAATATTTCCCATCTAGCACAGGAGACTTTTGTACCCTAGCACAGGTTTTGGATAACAAAAGTCCAACAAGGTTAAAAACTGAAAGCAATAATGAGCCGTAGCATGTTAATTTACAAGAACACAACCCAGTCAGAGTCTTTCCCAAGCAGATGGATGGAAGGTTCACTTCATCAGAAGGCACCAACAGAAAGTACAACGCCAAAAGCTGCTCAGCCTTGCTATAAGACCTTACCAGAAAGGCTTGAATCAGGCTTGGTTGATACTAGAGTGTTTGTAAGAGACATACAGTTCCTGGTTACTAATGGTGCTTTTGCACAGTTCTACTTAACAAGTTTCGAGAATAGCAAAGTGCTTTTTTCCCTACATATTCCTGTAATTATCATATTTTCACACTTTGTCTATTTGAACAAGGAGTCTGTGGCAGCTCACACTTGCTTTTAATTTTATCAGCTGTCAGAACATCTTTGACAACACAGGCAGAGAGACTACATGACACATACTGGAAATTTATAGATTACTGTGCAAACCTATCTGGGTTTTCTAGGACTTTTATCACAAAGAAAATTGTGCCTTTACCTATTGCTCTATTGCCTCTATACCCTTCCCTCTCCCCTGACCTCTCCACCTTTACAGCTGCTATCCAGAACAGGTCATCTCGTCCTGGCATGTGTAGTGTTGCCAGTAATTTTGCTGATGGCAGTTACCACCTAAATACCACAAAAGAGGCTTAGTGTACACCGAGTACACCGAGTACAATGTGTCTTATAACTTGCAAGTGAAAATCAAGAACTGCAGAAGCCTATACAAAAGTCAGCATGATCTGGATAATCCCAGATAACCTTTCTTGGTGAATATATTACAGGCTGGTATTTTTTCTACGTCTTGTTGTGCAAGTCCATTGGCACTGGCATCAGCACTATGCTCAGTGCCTTTAACAGCAATGCTCTAAACTGTGCTCATTACAGCTATGCAAAAGCAGCACATCTATCCAATGGATAACAAAAAAAGTTTTGTTTTGGATGAGTGCGCCAGAAAGGGCCAAAAATGTTGAAATACTGAAGGGGGATCTGTCATAGCACAGACAGCACACAGCTAAAGTGGCTTACCTTGGCCAAAGGGTGGTTAGGTGACCTGGAAATGTAAAGAAAGAGAGGACAGTTTAGCAAGACCTTCCATGACATGATATTATTGAAGCAACAACTTTGTAGGACTGTAATTTAAAGTAGCTCACATCATATGGGATTGGTGGGTGATGAGCTCTGCCTTTTGCTCTTGGTAGTATGAGAAGTAGGTTAGATTATTCATCAGCAGGAAGGAAGATGGACATTTCAACTTTATGGGATTGAAATGATGAAAATTTTCTAAATTGTCGTAAATATTGTATTGTGTTCAGGAACTCAAAAGAACACAGTTGCTGCTATATCAGAGTCAAACCTTTAATAGCTCTCAATAATATGCTGATACGACAAAAAATATTGTAATTACTACACTTCCTTACTCCTTTTGACAATAAAGCACCTAAGATATGTGCTACATTGTGTGATTATGCTAGCAAAGTAAGGAATAAAAACTAAAAAGGAAACCTATTACTTCTACTTAATGAAAATATAGCACTTGCAACTGACATCATGAAGCTAATAAAGCCTAAGATCATCAACTGTGCAATAACCCAAGAATCAAAGCAAAATTTCTCTTAGCAAAAAGAGCAGTTTTATAAATATGGAATAGTTGTTTCTAAATATGCATGATTTTTTCCTGACTGCTAGGCTTTGGAAAGAGAACACAATAGATTTTTATTTTACATGATCACTTCCAGGAACTTAATCTTCAAATATGAGATTTAAAGTAGGTCAACTATAGTATGATAAAATGCACAAATAATCAATCTATGTCGAAAAGCAGATTTTTCTTTACATTTTTAAAATGAAGATATTTTATACAGTTGTTTCTCAAAGATCAAAAAATACTAGCATTGTTAGTAGAATACCAAGAAGCAGCAATAATGATGTGTATTTATTCTATTTTGCAATTTTATCTGCATCTTCTCCAGTAAAATTGCTGAGTGTACCAAGTCCAAGCTATCAGCGTATACTCAATATTTCATTGCATCAGATTTAACATGTTACATGTCAATTTTATATGTAAATAAAAGCAGCAGATTTGGCATGAGAATTCCTGATCAACAGTTTCCTCTTTTTTTATTTGCTAGTGGGGATTACATTTTCTATAAATTTCCATCTTGTTTGAGGAGGGGAATTATGCTGTTTGACTCATAAATACTGTATTTTTACTACAGTGGGAGACTGATGCATTGCAAGAATTACTGTTCCTTGATAATTGTCATTGTATCTTTTTATTACCAAATATTAGCTGCTTTTTACAGTAAATATGTGGTTAGAAAAATGTAAACCTTCTGCCAAGAGCAGATATGTGAAACGTATTAACTACTTAGCCAAGGGTTTAATAACTAGTATGAAAGTTTAAACTGACTTTTAAGTAATTTTTACACATATAGTAAAATTTAATTCTTCAGCTGTTTAGACAAGACCTTCAGGAACTATCCCCCAAAAACCCAACCTTTTATTTAAGAAAGATAAACCATGCCTATGGCATTTAGACAAGTATATAGAATGCAATATCTGCTAAATGAAGCATCCCCAAAGCAAGTAGCAGCGAGAAGCAGAAGTCCTGTGTAACACAGCACGTAGATTATTGAACATGAGTGATACACACTTTGCAAGAGTAAAACATTTTTTCTTCTGACCACAGAGGAGACAAAAATCATACAATACATTCTTAACAAGAACAAGTGAAGGAGATCAAAGTGCCTTTTGTTAACATTTCTGGCAGATCCAGTATTTGGCAGCCATTGTGTCAGTGTTCAAACTAATCTGCACGAACAAGGAGGGATCACATTCGTTTAGCAAGACCTCCCATCCTGAGAGCTGCTTGGGCTCCACCTCACACTAACAGGACTCTGCTCTGGTGGGCCTGGCACCATTCCAGTTTGCTACATGAATCTCAGTCAGTTCAAACCAGGGCTGCCTGTAAAGTTAATACAGTTATTTACACTGAATGAGCAAGAATAAGCAGCACCGCAAAGTAAAGCGCTATCTTCCAAACATACTCTCCGAGGGTGGTTGAAGAATCATGGTGGGAAAGAAAGCATTGGGACAGCAAAGAGACCTAAACCCAGGATCTGTTCCTCTGAGGAGGCTCCAGCAGAGTTTCCTGTGTTCGGCAGCTCTCCCTCTCCACATCTGCAGAAAGCCTTGCTGCGGTCAGACTGCGTCCTTCCTGCAGATAACACACGGCTCCTTCCTTACCAGAGGAAGTGCGTCTGATCGAGCTCGGTAAAATCAGGGTGAAGATGCCTGAGAGCTTTGCTGCTTCAGTGCCTGCTTCCTGCTGTTGTCCCTCTGCCCTCTCCCCACCACTAGCAACACAGGAGGTTCGGTTTTATGGTGCTGAGTGATGCTCTTAAATAAACAAACAAACAAACCCCCAAAAAACAGACAAACATATCTGTCAGCCCGGGTATTTGCGCAGTTCTCAGGTTGCGCTTCCATTGGCCTCCACAGATCTTTTCACCAGACCTTTTCTCCTCCAGCGCTCAGAATCTTTCTTGATGGGCCAGATCTCTCTGGCTTCAAATCTTATTCCTGAAAGGCAATTATCCATTCTGGGCCAAAGGCAGAGCCGTGAGGCAGCCCTGCCAGGTGGCAAAAAGCACTGTCTTGGTGGGTGTCCCACGGTGTTGGCTGTGCCATGCCCTTCTCCTCAGCCTGCTTTGCCTCCCTTGCTCAAGCATTGCAGGCGTCCAGGTTTACTCGGCAGAACTGAGCTGGAGCAGGGTCACCTCATCCAGCGTGAGGAAGCCAAGCCGTCTCCATCAGTTGTGCTGTTGCATGGCGCTGACCCCGGACCTAGCTGGGGAATTATCCACTGAAATGAAGCCCCTCTCTCAGATTTGTTCCTACCTCTTCCTCCCCACCTGATTCAGATCCTAGACCCTGTAGACCCGGCTTCTATTTCCACGAGCACACAGCCTTTTCCTTGCTATGAAACTTCTTTATTGGCAGCTAATCAATACCAAAGTTTCCTTTCCCCTGCTGAGTCAGAGGCACCTCCACACAGAGCACCACTCTGGGAGAAAGAGAATGGTGAAAGTGCCCCCTAAAACTGGGGGCAGTAGATAGTGGCCCATCTAAGAGAGGAGAACAGAGGCTGTTTTCATTTTCTTGCGCTAGGAGCGGCGGCACCTGAGACTAAATCCAGGCTGTAGATGACATTCCTGCAAATGGGAGCCAAGAAGAGGGTGAACATGAGCCAGACTAAATAGGGAAGAGAGAAAGGAGGCTGGCAGCTTTCAGGGAGATCCTGCAAAGTGCCAGTGTGCAAGAGCGGGAGAAAAAAGGCAGGAGAATGTGGCACATGGCCAAGTGGCACTGGCTCTGTGAAACAGCCAGCTCCTGTGGTCAAGCCAAGAGAGGCGAACGATGTGAGAATTGGTACAGGCAGCTGCCAGCAGCTATTTTCAGCTCTTCAGGTTGTTTGTTATGTGGACATGTCTGTGTCTGCTTTCCATGCACTAGCCAGGCACGCTCCAAGCAGCCTCCTGGTGATCCAGCATCAAGAAACAAGAGCACCTTATGGCCAAGCACATGCTGAGCCTAGAGACCTCACAGTGATCCTGCCTCTTTCTCCTCATTCCCATGGTTGAAATTTTTGTAAATGGCTCTACATACTTGCTCCCAGTAGGGAGATGAATCCTGGAGTGCTTTCTCCTCCCCAGCACAGCCTTGCAGGTTTCCTTCATTCACCAGGTTAAGTTTCCATTAGTGTTTCAGAGAGAAACACTGTATTAGCCTCTTTAAGCCTGGGATGTCAGAGCTGCCAGAGGAAAGGGGCCCTCATGGCAGGGCAGGGGAATAAAAGAAATATTGGTCTTTGTGCAGGGCGGGCAAATTACAGAAAGTAGAACTGGAACCAAGAGATGATACAGTGATAGATTTTTACTTTCTTAAAAAATAATACACAAGCAAGAAAATAACAGACCAGATTTGGGCACAGAAATTCTGCCAGCTCTCTCCCAAGATTTGCTTCCTCCAGGTTTCATGTACAAGTGAAAGAGCCACAGTAGGAACAGTGGCAGCTATCATTTCATCAAAGCTTCATTTCCTATTTTTTTCTCCATCTGCTCTCCCTTGCTGTTGGAAAGCACATTGTGTAACACACTTTGGAGACAAAAAAAGTCCTCGTACAGAGATCAGTTGCCAACACATCAGCCCAGTCTCTCCCTGACAGCTGGCCAAGCACAGGCTGCTGCCCAGTAGCTGCCTAGGTGGTAACTGAGAATTCTTGGCCATGGTTGAGATAGCTAATGAGGGCAGCCTTACCTGTGGGAGACCAGTGGGGATAAGGCAACTGAAAACAAAGCGAAGGACAGTGAATTCATGATGTCTACACATTTTGTCTGCTGGACTATTTCCACAGCTGTTACAGGCAAGAGTTGTGGAAAGCAGAGGCAGATCAGCCAGAAATATCGACAGTAAAGCATTCAGGGTGAACCGCAGAGGTCTGCAGCACAGTAGAAATAGGAAGATGCTCACTGATGAAAAGTAAACTAAATTTAGGGACATTGAACCATAGAAGGCCGTAAAATAAATTGCAAGGAAAGCTGCTCTGTCCTCTTTTGTGTTTATCACAAATTAAAATTATGGAACAAGGACATATATGGTGGATATCAATTCTTTTCTGCACTTAGTGGCACTCTCACTTCAACTGTGGCAACCAAGGAATACATGGCAGGAAAATCACCTTTCATTTTCTGCTGTTAGCACATATGCCTGGCATCCCCAAATCTGCCCTCTTTTCATTCTGTTTTTGTTCCTCTGACTGTCACAACCCAGGAACAGAATAAGATCTAGCCATTCTGGGGGGAAATTTATCACCAGAAGATAAAATGAGGAAAATGTGTCCTTGTTGCTAAGCATCATCTAAATCTTCCTAGTCGACATCTGTACACATGTGTTCTCAAAGCGTCAGCCTAAATATTCTTACCAGGGTTAGGTAGGTTGCACATGGAGAGTCTGCACACTATTCCTCGAGCAGGCAGTCTGATAAAGCAACAGCAAATAATCTCAGTGCACCCACATCAGGGAGGAGAGCAATGTGATCTTTGATAAAATCACACATTACACAAGCTCTTCTACCAGTTGGGAGTCTGGATCAAAACATCCTTGAGATGAAAAAACAACAGCTCTGAGGAGCTTTAAGCAGCATACAGTGCTTTGTGGCTCTCTGTGCTTCTCCTTTCTCATCTTCTTGAAAGTGCTAAAATACTATGTGGAAGCCCACTATTCTGCAGTATAATTTTTTGGTCTGACTGGAAATGCTAAAAAAAAATTGTTTGGTAAGATCAGTTTATCTAACATTTTCTAGTTCATTTCAACTGACCTAAGGGCTGTCATAATTAAGATGTGGTTAGGGGAAGCATCTCTGCCTGTGGCACCTTTGCTAAATTGACTACTGCAACCCCTGTTCATATGCCCTCAATTCATATTTTCACACATACTTTCTTTATCCACTTCTGCTCTAGATCCCATTGTACCTCACTTTATCTCACGTATGCTGAGTTTCTCTCTCCCTCTCTCTTTTTTTTTTTTTTTTTTCAGTCAGAAAAACTGTTTCTGGCCATTTCAGCAAAATTACCTGTTGCAGAAAATCATTAATGGAGTTTTCTGCTCATTGCTTCAACAGGTACCAGAAACAATTGAGCAAGTAGCTTGTATAAGGGACCTTCTTTTTTAATCCATCCTCTGATGTGTTCAGTGCACATACAGAAAATAAACCTGTGTGAACCGGGATTTTTTTTGTATGGTTATTATCGGTTAACTCATTTTCATTGCTAACTTATGGATGGAAAGGAGGGTTCCTACTGACAAGCACCATCTCCTTTCTTAGAGCAAGCAGGGACAGCAGATGCTGGTGGCTTACTGGCTAAGTCAGATGGTCCTGCTGTGGAGTATTAGGTAGAGACTGGACTGACTGAGTGGTAAGCAACTTGAGAGAAGCAGAGAGGAAGTCATTGTGGTTGAGAAAGATGGAAATATGATAAGGGGTGTGTATGGGGGAAGCTTTAAAATCCACTTTGTAGTTCATAAGACCAAACATCTCATGCAGTCATCAGTGGTGTCATAGATGGGTTGAGCTAAGTAGATAGAAACAGTGTACAGAAGAACAGCAAATACAGCAATAGTCTGACTTGTGAATTCAGGCACAGGTCATTGTTGGTCAGAATTCATTTTTTTTTCTGGACAAAATAAATTCAGTGAAACACTTTAGGGACAAGAAAATTTATTTGAAATCAAAGGACAATTTGGAATCGATGTAGTTGTTAACAATGAATACTAGTTACAGTGCAAAAATTATTAACAAGAAAGAATTCCTTTAACTCATGCTCACTTCACTTGTGGTCCTGCCTTAAAAAGAAAGATTACTCACTCTATTGGGCACTTCTGTTGGGCCTTCTTACAGGAGCTATGGTGCCTAGCTTAGCTACATAAAAAAAATCTAATTTTTAGATGCATTGAATAATTGCTATCAAGGGAAGATTTTGATGCTCAATATCTCTGAAAAACAAGGGAACTTCAATTGGTGCATAGTTGTTATTTGGAGGCCTGAATACACAACTTTGGAAAAACAATGCAGACAACCCCTAGCATTTTAAACATGAATCTCATATTCTTCATGGGTATATATGTTCTTTGTTGCTTCAAGGACCACTTTCTGTTTCTCCTTTCAATCAGCACAGCATCTCAGCTTTATACTTGTCTTTTTTTAAGGGATTTTCTGGTGTGGTTGGTGAGAAAAATGTTAAGAATGTGACCCATAATGTTTCAGAAACCAGGATACACATAAAAATATTTAAAATTATTGTTTTTTTTAATCTCATCATTTCAAAGTTAGTATCATGATATGGTGACCATGAAGCATAATTTTTGAAAGTCAAGAGTTGGCAATAATGAAAACTTTAACCACATATCATAAATTACAATCTAAAACAGTATGATAAATTGTATTACTGAAATGTGAGTACATTCTTTCTTTCAAGGTTATTTAACCCAAATTTGACTCTCTTTACAATAAGTAAATAAACAGTGAAGTCACAGAAAATCCCATAACTTTCTTCGTTTTTTTTGTGTGTGTAACTTGAAGAATTACAGAGGAACCAAGAAGTAGATAAATAAAAATAGACCACAACTTTATTTATTGATCTGAGCATTTTACAAAAACAAATATTTACTTTGTAACAGTTAACAAGTAAGAAAATCTGAATATAGAGGAGATTCTAAACAAATGTTCTCTGCATATATTAAGTTGTGATCTTAACTGAAATGAAAAAAATAGATAAAAGCTAATGGAAACAGATTAGAATAACTGGATTGCAGAGGCAACACATAGAGGAAGGACACTTTTCTTACATTGTATCTGAATTATTGTGTGCTATAGATGGAAACTGAAAAATGGAAACATGTATCTGGAAAAAAAAAAAGTACCCAAAAGATTTTCACTTTGAAGTATGAATAAATTAGCAATAGAAATATATTTTAATAAATGAGATTAGCTGAATGATAGAAAATGGGAAAAAATAAGCATTCACACTGACCATTTTAAACATGTTATTCCAAGGAACAATATTTTGGACTTAAAACTGAAACAAGATTTTATTAAGAAAAAACTCTTAAAAGGTAGGTTTTCTCCCATTTGAAGGCAAAGGAGTTGGAACTCTTAAACTCTTGGATCTTTACCTACATGATGAATTGACACACTGGATGTCAGAAATGACATCTACACCAGTAAATTAAACATGCCCGAGAATGTTCTCAGACATGGAGGCCAGCTGGCACGGAGCAGCCGAGGCTGTGAGAGGAAACTCTCAGTCACCAAACCGGGCTGGCTGCGCACAAACCAGGAACCAGCCATGGAAAGTTTTGTCAGCCAAAGGGTGCCTGGGAACTGCTCGGCAGACCGAGGCCTGGCTGGATGGCCAAGAGGTGTTGGCGAAGGGTGTTAGCGCTTCAGCAGTGTGGACAGTCACATTCCAGCTCCCTGTTAAAGGTACTTGTATAGACACCCACAGATTGCCTGTAGGTTGTATCCGGGAAGCCCATCCGAGCACCGAAATGGCTTTAGGCATTGCTCTGCTTTAGCAGAGCAATTCAGGCCATCTGCTCTCCAGGGCATTGCATCCTCTGGCTCCGGGCAGCAAAAGGAGACAGACAGCCGCTGTATTGACTGTCTAAAAGATGTGCCTCTTTTCAGTGTTTTCTATACCTCAAGAACCAAAAAACAAATAAACAAAAACAAAACAAAACAAAACAAAACCAGACCAAAACAAACAACAACAACAACAAAAAGCCCCAAAATAAATAGCTCCTGAGAATAGATTGTCTAAATCTCTTATCACTCTCTCAGCAGGAGTCGTCACACCAGGCATCTAACTCGCATCAGGCTGCCTGGCAGCAACCTGTAATATTTGTGATGCCACTCAGCATGAATGTGGGATGGCAACCTCCTTGGGCAGCAGAAATATCCTTCTGGTGAAAGTCATCCTTTGATGCTTTGGTAACTTTTTGTGTTTTTCCTCCCCAGAATAAAGATTGCATCTTTTCTCCTTTAGATTTTTTGAGTTGATAGTTGAAGCAAAAAGGAACTGCACGAGGCTGCTCTGTAGCTAAATAATTTCTTAGATATGTATCCTATTTATTTCCAATTTATCCAATTTATTTCCACAAAAATGTGGAATGAAGGATGCTATATTCAGGAGAAGGTTATTTTCCTCTGGTAGCTACTGGCTACTTTTGAGGCAAAGGGTCAGGGTCTTGATTAGGTGAATTACAACTTAAGGTCCCCTAGTATAAACTTTGTCATGCCCCAGGCTTCTCAAAACAAGGCACTCTATTTTAACTCATAATGGGTAGCTGGATTTAGTAAATGGCCTAATCACAGCAACATAAATATTTATGGGAGAATTTTTCTAATTAAGGTATGAGCTTGTTTAGATGTTATCAGTTAGAAAAGGCTTTCCCAACAAGAAACTGGCTGTTAGAAGACATTAGGAAATAGTTAAACTCCCAGGGATTAAAAGGTCACTGAAGTGGCAGCATGCAGAGACTATTATGGTTGAAATTAGCTTGCATCCATGTCTTACATGTTCTTACATTTGGAATTAAAAGATCGTCTTCCATGATGGTGGAATGGTGATTTTATTTCTTGAAAAATAAAACAGTGCAACAAAGGCATCATACTGCCCAAGCTATGTATTTATGGTCATTTTAGAAGTGTTATTAAAATAAATGCTTTTTTTCTTCTTACTTCATGCTTTGCTCCACAAAATAAGTATTTAGCTAAGTAGTAATGCAAATTATTGTTCTAAACACAGCCAGGTGTCTCAGAATTTGTCCCCAGTATCTTAGCTACACAATGACTTTGGATTTAGAAGGATTATATTCAGCATATCTGTCCTTAGATTATATTCTTTCCTGATGTTGTGGTAATATCATTGTAAACACGGTTAATAAATTGAGGGAAAATGACATTTTGGTAACCATGTTTTTAAGGTCTCCTACTGTAAGCAGCAACTAACAACACAGAGGTTACATCCAGAGATTTGTTATGCCAGCATAAATCTTAAATAACTTCACTGCCTTCAAGAAAATTGTTGTAGATTTACCCCAGCATAAGCATCAGTAGAATTCAGCCCTTAAAGTGCAATTTGTAAGTCATCTTACAGGAAAGAGCTGTATAAAATTGGAAATGTGAAGTACAGGCAGAACTATTCCCTGGGGGGAAAAGTGTGTAATCTCTGTGGGACCTCATTATTCTACTAAGCAGTGAGTGTGTCTACCATATGGTATTTCACTCTGAAGGTATAACTCAAAAGCAAAATTCAAAAAGAAAAAGAGAACGTGCTACAAACTTTCTGCCTTTGAGCAAAATCTATATATTTTTAAAGCTCCAATTAGAAAGTATAAGTGCATGCAAGAAATCCTCTAAATGGCAGAAGCAAGTTTATTAATTATCTCTGGCTATCTTTTGAAACCAAAATCTGCAAGAAGTTTCAAGGCCAGGTTTTGACATAAGCGGTTAAACATTACTTCTTTTTTTTTTTTTTAATAATGAAGCCTGAATTATTCAGTAGTTGGTATCAGCTGCGACCAATCTGTAGACAAAATTGTATTTTAAATTTTGAAATTAGCTTTGGTCATTCAGAATCCCCATTTTACCTAAAAAATATGAAAAATACTTCCTAAACATCACAACAGTAGCCTTGATATGAGGCATCTGCGCACCTGGAACTACATGAGATATTGATGCAAACTACCAAGGCATGTTTAGAAGGTGATTTGAATGTTGAAAGATTCAGATGCTAGGCTTTATCCCTTTCTTTTGTCTGACCACTTATGGATGAATGCTCCCTTTCTGAAAGCATGAATACAATGACTTAGTAGACAAGGCCTGGGAAGGGTAGTTCAAGGGAAACGGACTGTTCCTCCCTTTTCTCAAAGCTAAATGCTCCATGGCAAAAATATTACTTTAAGGTAAGTAGTATGGCATGGGATGGGATATTTGTTTGAGAGAGGTGTAATAACAGCAGAAAAATATAATGTAAGGAAACCAAAATGATTAGTCTGAAGGCCTGGGATTTTGGGAACTCACTGGATTTTGTCCAAGCCCTGGTGTCCTTGGCAGGAGAAACTCGTACGCAGCTCACACTGTGGTTCCACAGCCATTAGTCAGAGGCCTACACGCTGTTGATCTCCCAGGAGCATAAATGTGATCTGGCTCGAGCATGGGCACCTGATCACATATCTGTCAAATTATCTGGAACACGCCATAAAGAGTACATGGAGTTTATGCTGGCTTCATACCAGCTGAAGATGTACATATTCTATATAGTTTAAGTTAGAATGGTTAGAATACCTGGCCTGGTTTGAGGTCTGCTTGACATAGCTAGTCCATTAGCAGTTTTGAATGGAGTTGAATGGGCAGTGTTATATCAGAACAATGTGTTTTGTCTTATGGTGGCAGCATTTCTGCTACAGCAGTAGGAGCTTTAAAAGGTAGATTTACTTCCTTGCTGAACTATAGTTTCAATTTAGAGGTAGTTTAGTGACTTCTGGCTTTTCCCTTTGGTAAGGGATAGTCTTTCTATGGCCCAAAATAATGTGCTTACAAATACTTTGTGCTACCAAAGGTGAATTAAATCTGGGGTGTATATGTCACTAGTGCCTCTAGCAATTCCCATCCACAGATGATTGTTAAAGGATGGTTATTGCCCAGTGTGCTGGAAGTCTATAGTTGGGCTTACTGGGTGTCTGGCCTTTGGTCTCTTGGGGTGAACAATGTTTTTCCATTTACAGAAACTAAAGCTGCTTGAGTTTTTGAGCTGGATGATCAAGCAGACTAGAGTCATCATGGCTAAACGGTGGTGCCTTATTGTTCAAGGGCAACATGAGAAAAGGCAAGAAGAGAAATTGCACAGGTGAGGGACAACTATCAGCATATGAGCATATGCATAAAATATGACATGATATGTGTGCAATATGACATGATATGTGTGCACTTGGTCATATGGCTGTACTGGCTATAGGGACTGCAGTTGCTATACAACTGCAGTTCCTATCCCTTGATTGGGTGTATCCTTTACATAACTGCAAATTGGCAACACAGCGGGATCCTGTCTAGAGCAGTAGAGAAGGGCGATGATGATGGAAAGGCCCATGAGAAGTATGAGACCTCATCTGCTTAGAAGTTTGGATGCTACTAGAATAGATTGAAAGACCATTCCCAGAGATTGGGACCAGCAGTATGATGTTGTTGCATCTTCCAGAAGTTCCTGGTTATTCTAGTCCTGGGACACTTTCCAGGATATCCAGAACTCCTCTCCTTGAATATATATGTCTAGAAGGGAAGGAGGCTGCCACTCAGCCACTATCTTCCCACCTACCACTATTCCATGATACTAAAAGAGATTTTTTTCCAGTCCTCAGAGTAGAGAAAACATCCTGCAGAGATTATACCTTTCTCTTTAGCCTGAATCCAGGAGTTTTACCTTTCCTCAGGTCTGACTCCAACCCTGGCCAACAGTTTCTTGGTAGAATTCCTAGCCACGTTGCTATGCTTCAGGTATTTTTAAATAAAATCAAACTCTGACTGTAGACCATCTCATTTTGTAAGCCCTCTTCATTTTTTAGACATGTGGTTCCCATAATGTTTTAGTGTTATGCAGCATTCCTGAGAAGGGATGTGACTGGGCACATGGCTGGTGGGAGGAGGAGAAGGTTGGGCAGGGAGCCAGTCCAACAGGAGCAAGAGAGCTTTTACCACACTGTGCCTGCCACACAGGGAAAGCCAACAGTAAACAATTTGCCACTGGCAGGTTATCACTGGTAGCAGACTCCCCCAAAGCCTCAGGCAACAGCATTTCTCTAGGTACAATGGACGCTATCAGTCATCTTAAGGTTTCTTTTAAACTTTATGACTGTAATTTTGGGGGAGTTAACAACTGTGCTCAGCTACAGCAATTTATGGCACCTCTTAAAGCATCCACAAAAGCAGCCCTTTTCCTCATTGCAAGCATACAGGACCATTCCTTGGGGAGGAATGGGTGCTCCTGTCCACAGCCCAAGTGTCAGGCAGGCTTTCTGCAAGCTTTGCTTGAACAGTGAGTGAAACCTGATGCCATGTTTTTTCTGACATCTTCTTAAAACATACCAATTCCTGCCTAAGTCTTTCCTCAAGAAAAAAATACACAAGGCCTAGCTTTTCAAAAAAAATGCATGTCTGTGAGTGTATCAAGTTTTGCCCAAATTTTGCTCATTTCAAGACTGTTATGAAGGGTCTAGCTTTCCAATTTTTAATACCTCCAGACAGCTAGAGGAACCACAGAGATAGAATTGTCCAGACTTCTTTGTCAGATTTGAATAACTTGGGCTCAGTAAACAGCTTTGTTGTGTGAAAATTGATTCACACGATTCATAAAAAAAAATGCACAAAAGAAATCACAAAAAATTGTTATGAAGAGACAATTGTTCAATGATTAAGTGACGGTGGTCTGAAGTCCTTCCTTTCTAAGGAGTGTCCCCAAGGGTAGGTTGCAATATCCATTTGATATTCAGAATTGAACAACTTATCTGACAACAATGCAGTAAACTAATATCTAGATTGTGTCCTGAGTGAGAAAACTGGAAAGCAGCAGCTATTCTCTGCTAAAACACATTCCAGAAAAAAACAAGCAAAACAATAATTGTGCACAAGACGGATTTGCCCAAATTATATACCAGTGAAAACATGAAAACCAAAACAATCTAAGAACAGTACATCAGTGTATTAAACTAAATAGAGCATTTTTTGTTAAGAAAGCAAAAAGAAGAGAGAAATTGGAAACAGTGACTCTTTCAAAAGCTGATCCCTGTATACAGGCACAGTGCCACAAAAATACAAAACTTTCTCCTGAACTGGAGCCATGTGCATGTGGAAGGGGTACCTTGCTCTACAGATAGAGCAGGACTCCTCTTTAAAACAGTGGAAGGTAGAAACCTCAGATGCTGCTGGCCTTACTGGGTCATTGGGACAGCTCAGAAAGCCTGGAAACCAACGGTTTTGATAGAATAGATTGTATGTGAATGATGCAGAAGACTTGCAATGATCAGGTTAGTCAATTAGGGTAGTAGCTGCTAAGTGGAAGAGGTGCAGCCCTGCTGCCAAGGTAGCACAGGCTACCTGGATGTTCTATATTTTACCAAATAAAACATCGGCAAGCAGTAAGCTTTCAGTATTTATAATAAAAGCCATTAAAAATATTTTCCAAATGTGATGTTTTGTCTCTGTTATTTAAACTACAGCTAATTAATTCTTGAGCTTTATGGTTTTTCAGGTAACTCTTCTGGAATAGATGCTTCATGCAAGCCTAGCATGAGAAGCCTCTGGTACTCGTTGCACCTCCTCTTGACTCTAACAGCATGAATTACTTGCTCTAATTCATTATATCCTACTTGGGTGTGAAAGAATTCACACCAGTAATCTCTCCCTCCAGAATGCAATGTGTATTAAGCTGATAACAGCAGCAGAGGGACATGCACTGCATGCTGCATTTTGCCCGTGCCTTGCTAAACTTCCAAAGATAGGGAAGGCAGATACCAGGGGGTGGGTTCCTTGTCCTCTGCTGCAAAGGTGAAAGCCCCTCATCACTTCATATCCACAACACAAGCTTCTTCACTCTCAGCAGCTTTTCTCTTCTTCTGTGGGAGTGCCAAGAGTTTTCAGTGGCACATGAAGAATCAGACTGCTCTAGAAATTACTTTTACATGGCAGATAAAACCAGATTGTCATTTAGACCTTCCTGACCTTCCTAACCCGTGCAGAGGCTGAGCTATGGCAAAAAGATGAGATTGGACTTAGTTCACCAACTTGTTTAAAGCGTTTTGAGATCTTTGTTTTGAGGGAGGTGCTACATAAATGGAAAAAAACAAGATCTTTTTTTGTGATATTACAGACACGTGCAAAACAGGATTTTGTTTTGAAGGCAACAGTGATGATGACACAATCCTGTGCCTTGTGTGCTAATTGATCCATCAACAGACTGCACCACACCTCTGCTTTTCCTCCATATGGTGCATTAGTAATTAGGCCACTTGAGTCTATTTTATGGAGGTGGCTCGGTACCTCTAAGTCAATTAAACTGTTTAAATTATTCACGCTCTCCTTGTGCATTCATTTTTTATAAGACTCTTTAAAGAGAAATATCAGCTATATGGAAAATAATTTTGAGGATGATAATGCAATTGTTTATGCTTGGATTAACCTGTCAGTGCATGAAAAGCAAAACATGACCAGAGGATCACAGGGAGAGTAAGTCTTATGCAGATACTTTTGTTAGAAAAACTCTCAATCTTCTTAACATGTCAGTCAGCTCAAAAATGGGAATAAAAAGCTTTAGCCTCTTCACTCCTTTTTTGTTTCTCACGTGACATCTTAAAACTGACAAATCAAGGACTGAAATATTCCTGAGCACTATGAAAAAAAAAAAAAAAGAAAAAGAAAAACAAATGGTGAAAGGGGAAGAAGGATTTAAAGGGGTCACAGAATCACAGTAATGACAAGTCCTACAATGAATATGTAAATGGGGCTGATAATGCCTGGCTAAGGCAGATGCACTGAGCTGGAGAGCCGCCACGGGCACGATTGCTCTATCCTCTCTGCTGCTGGTCCTGGGCTTTGACAGCGGCTGAAGACTAACGCGGGGCCAAGGACATGTCATGGAGCCTGTGCCCCTCTGCCTACGATGGATTTGACTTTGCACGAATGGCTCTTGGTGGACCTGGGCACTGAAATGTGTCAGCTCTGCTCCCGGGATTCGTCCAGCGGCTGCAATCGCTGCTGCTGCCACTAAGCTGCAAGGAGCCAGGGATGCGGCCTAGGCCCTGGGGCTAGCGGGCACAGCCAGCCCAGCTGCAGGTGCTGCCTAATTAGCCTGATTAGAGCAACTTCATTTGTCCCTCCAGCAGTTAATATCTCAGTTTTAAACCTCCATTACTAGAGGTTAATAACTCAGGCATAGAAATGCATGTGGGACTTCAATTTGCTGTAAAATGAAGAGTGTTTTTTTTTTTTTCCTAATTCAAATAAATACTGTGAAAGACATCAGCTAAAGTCACCACCTCAAATCCATTTTTGCCTTGGCTGGTTACTCACCTCCTTCATGAGGGCTAGGGGGTTGCCTGAATATTATTATTATGTGGGCAGTCAGGCTCCTGTGCAGGGTATGTATTTTCCTGTGACTTGAAAGACCATGTTGCTAGCCTCAGAGAAAGCACATTTAAATGAGAAAGCTCATTTCCCTTAGGGGTTACAGGCAATTAGCACAACATTCAGATCACATTTCTGACATTTAGAATAACGTACAGAAGTAGCAAAACTTCATTTCCTTGTACAACTCATTTGGATAGGAAAATATTTTAAAATAGGAGAATATTCACTGAAGAAAAAAAAACCCTCTTCTGCTACAGCAACCCCAGCAGGCGGGAGTCCTACCAGTTCCTGCTCCCTGCCATCCCCTCCGGTTATTTGCAGCAAGGACTGGTTTCCTTGGGAAGGCCCTCCAACATCTGTTCCCCATCTCTGAGAGCTGGGGACCCATGGGGCTTTCACAACAAGAAGTTCCAAGCCCTTCACAACAAGGAGTAAACCACTATTGAAACTGTGCGTTCATTAGCTGTTTTCCCTCCGCTGACTCCGTTGCTTGGAATCAACTCCAAAAATACAGAAATCAAAAGCTTTTTTTTTTGCCTTTTTTTTTTTTTCATTATTTTCTGGCGCAATCACCACTGAGTTAGACAGAGAACTTGCTGTGGAAATTGCCTGCTCCCTGATTGCCCTTCCCTCATGCTCGCTGGCATGGACCATCTTCCGCAAGCTCCAAGGGTGGGTGAAGGCCACGCCGACGGCACTCCCTCTGCTCAGCCTTTGGGGACGTTTCTAGCCTTTTCAACTCTCATTTTCTTCTGTCAGGCCAGGCAGGTCAAGAGCAGCCCTCTGCGTGCAAATTCCGCTGCCTTGATCTGAAGAAATCCTTAGGCCTTGCAACGTATGTCACCTCTGCAAATTATGGGGTGTGTGGCAGGTTATCCGTGTAATTATCCTTCTAGATAGTTTGGAGAATAGCAGTTAATAAATATCACGAATGCCTGCAGAACAGTTTCATTTAGATTGTACTTTTGGATATGAACTCTGAACTTTGGGTTAGTGTCTGCTCTTGTAAATGGTGTTTTGAACAAAGCTCTTAGCAGATTTGTGGCTCATTGGCCCCGTGCATAGAAGGAATATTTTGTGACCTGGAACAGCCAAGTCTCCAACCGAGGCATCAAGAACATCCCAAACTGGGTGGACTGCTCACAGGGCTCTGCTAATTTGCTTTTTTCAGTTTTCTCTTGATGATCACAGAAAAAACATGATTACAAAGGACTTAAAAATTGCTACAGTTCCTGCAAGAGGGGATATTTCTACAGCGTGGGTTCTACCCTCAGTCTTGCTGCCTGTGACCACCTAGCAGATGATATTTCTACACTGAGAAACAATGCTTTCTCTCATCTCTCCTCAATCCAGAAAGCAAATAAGCAAAATCTCACCTTGCTGCTAGATCCTAGGGTAACTCTTGACTGTGTCAGATGATCTCTCTTCCACAATGTTCAGTGAGTGCCTCTAATTTAACTTTTTTTTTTTTTTTTTTTTTAAGCTGCTACATGTTCTGTTTTAACTGAATAACAGATCATGTCATGGCTCCATAGTTAATAGCTAGCAGTGCATGTTGCTTTTGTGGCTTTTTTTTTTTTTTTTTGTGATCTCAGTTCTTTCACAGGCTTATCTGTGCTGCAGAGCCTCTGCTAGCAGAAAGAACCCCGTGGTGAAGACATAAGCCATGCTAGCAGCTCCCACTGAGATATCTGCTCCACCTCCTCCGACAGCAGAAATTATCTGACAAAACCAATTCTTTGTTATCATAAGTTTCTGGTGAAGGGATTTGCAAAAATTATATTGCTGAACAGAATGAGTGATCTTTAGGTATCTAGGCTAGCCATGCTGATGACATATTGTAGCAGTGGTTTTAGTGGTTTTCAGCCATTTGCCAGCAGATTCACTAGAGTCCTGGTCTGTTTCCCAAGAGTGCGCATAAGGAGAAGACACCAAACAATTCTGTAAGGTATATATATAAAACACTGATGCACATGAAATTTATAATGAGGTCAGTATGCCTCTTGGGGATCTGCACACTGGAGAGGTTGGAAACCGTGAGTGCTGACTAAATTGATACTCTTCAGATGGAAGGACTGTTCTTGAAGGCAGTGGGAGTTCACTTGGTGATTTCAATGGGACGAGAGCTCTCACGCTATAGAGTATTTAAATGGGAGTTTCTTGAACTTCATAGTTAGTAAAGTGCTTACTGTAAATCAATGTTCTCTGCCCTGAGAACAGGCACTGGGAAGCAGGCTAGATGAGGGGATCCCAGCTCTCCCATCCACTTTGACAACAAGCCTGGAGCCCTTTCTCCTTCTTTGCCTTTTCCTTTTTAGCCCAGACTCTTTTCTGTGAGAAGAGATCATGACCACTTCTAAGACTAAGGTAGTTTGTGATAGAGTCTTGTGATAGCTAATGTCTAATACTGGTGGTGGCTTCTAAGTCTAGCTGCATTAGATCATAATGCATCTGAAAAACAAGTCCCACCAGTATATGTACTCTCTCAGGAATGTGAAGGAACAGTAGATAGCTATAATAGAGAGAAAAAGAAGTCTTAGAAAAGAAAAAGGAGAGGGAAAAAGAGGCTTCTAAGCATCTTTTGCTCGTATCAGTCAAAGAATATATAAATATGTGTGTGTGTGTGTGCGTTTTATTTTTGCCAGAAAAATTATGCAGTAGTTAACATAGGTGAGAACATATTGCACTGCCTGCTACACAGTACGCATATCATAAACATTCCCTTCAGTTACTGAAACTGTTGGCATTATAGTTTATTAATTTTTTGATCTTACCAATTTATTTTAAATCACACCAATTAAAGTACAGACTTCTGTCTGAAAATCTCACCATCCTTTGTGCTTAGTAAAATGTTGTCAGAGCTCAGTCTTGTTTTAGACTATTGCCTCCTCCATTTGTGTTGTAAGATGTAAATGTTTTTCTCAAACATGCAGGGTCTTACATGAAAAAAGTACTAGTCTCTTCAATATCAATAGCAAATTCTTCAGTGTTCCTTTGAATTTCTAACCATGAAAAGGAGCTTTCAGACACAACAACAGAAAGATTAATGTTGCTAGTAATGCTACATTAAAAACAGGTTTTATTTCAGAATCTGTATAAGTTTTACTTGCTTTCTGGAAATAAGTCAATGGCATAATATGTCAATGTTTCTACTTGAAAAATTTTGACATATAATGTATTTTGCAACCCTTTCATTGTGGGATTCAGCTACTGAAATTGCAGGAGGATAATTCTTATTGGGCAGCAAACAGAGCATGATATATAATATCTGTCAAGCATATCATTGCTTCCAGGTGTTGGCTGGAAGCTCATTTCATTAGTTACTCCGGGGCTTACCTGCCTGCTCTGAATGTTCTCCTTCTCAGAATGGCAATTCCCAAGAAGGAGCCACCGTCCAAGGCACAGGTAGCTCTCAAAGGTGTTTGTGATCAGCTGCCTGATGCTGCTTCCCAAGAGAAGTCTAGCTCTGACTAGACTTTTTTTTTTTGAGAAAAAACAACACAAAATGAGTTTTGTAGATTAGGTCTCTTCACAAAAGTAATAATTGTATTCATTTCCTCCATAATTTTTCATTAATGGGTAAATTAGATGACATTCTGGTATTATTTTGTAAACATTGTTGATTATATGCCACTTGCCATAAAACAGAATAATACTAGACAGCACTGATTCTGAAAATCTACTTCCTATCTGGAAAAAATCTGGCAACACTAGCAAAATGTCATACCTAAAATTATCATAATTGAAAATTATAAAGATGAAAAAATCACTTTTTTTCCCCCCAAATTCTCTATCTACAGATTGACAGCAGTTTGTGAATAGCTGGTGCCCCAATTTCTCACGTCAACTTCTTCACTAGCAGCAGGTAACAAGGAAACAGAAACCCTTTTGAGCCTTTTAAATATGTTTAGCTTTGAAAGGGTATATGTATATTTGAATGCTCTATTAGTAACTAGAGCTTAAACAAAATCAGTGATGAACAAGTCAGAATAATGAGAGGGGAAGTAGGAGTAGAGTTTCCTTTTAACTGTTTCAAACATTCTTACCCTGTTGAAGATATTGTGAAAAGCAATTAGAACATGTTCATGTTCATGCTGATGGGATGCATGTATGTGGTGTTCTTGAAAAAATCACTTTCTCCAGACCAATAGAAAATAGCATCTACAGGGGGGTCTCCTAGTCAAAAGATATGTTTGGCTCTGTCTTAGGAAGTGAAGAAAAATGCCTGTACTTAAATTAAAGAAGATGCAGATAAGTGCAGAGACAGTTTCATAAACTACTTGATTTCATATAGCTATATTTTTGGCTGAGGGAATATATTTTAATAATGACTCCAGGCAAAAATATGCTTTGGGCTTGTGTCAGGTTATTAGGGCTGTGGACAGAGACTCTGGGAGCCCTCACTGTGATATTCAACACCTACATGTATTTTGCCATTTTTTTTTTCCTGAAGAATCCTACTACAGCAGCATCCTAGACTACATCTACTCTGGTAAATAACATGGGCCAGGAGCCTTTTTTCTGACCCCAAAGCCCTACAACTCAACTTTATCTCCCAACAAGTGAGGACAAACACCCCAAATTTTCCAGGAACAAAGGATCCGTCTTTTCTCTGGGAGGAGAAGGTGTCTGCTGTGTTTGGAACAAACTTAATGTGAAATAGCCTTCAAAGCAGAGTGGGATGGGTGCAAGAGGGTAGCAGCAGGGTGCAGATTTGGGTTGCAGTGAGTGCCCAAGGAGGGAATGGCTGAGTTTATCCAGCCTGTGCTGCTTTGTGCAAATGCTACTCAAGACCCACAGAGCCGGTGGGCACTGACAGTCCATCAGCTGGGCACCAAGAGGGACAGACACATTCTGGATTTGCTCCTGGGATATCATGGGATGATATCATGGGATTTTATCTTTCCCTCTATTTCCAGCTACTTTGTCTGATGTGGATGTTGTAAATGCTCACTGTTCTGGGCTTTTATCTCCCTCCAGCCTGAGTTTGAGATACCGGTTGGCAGCTCGATTTCTCTGGATGTGACAATGCTGAACACTGCGGGTCATGGGGCACTCCTGAGCCCTACAACCTGCAGGCACATTTCTCCGGGGAAACTGTGGATGGCTGAGGCAGCAGAAGGGTGCTGTGAAGGATGTATATCCCAGGAACCTGCTCGTGAGCCCAGAGTGAGACAGGGGTGTCCCTGCTTTAAATGAAGCTCGATTGCTCCCATGGCTTCCTCTTCCAAGATGACTGGAGCTAAGACAAGCAGTGCAGTGCAGCTGGGAAGAGTTAGATGTCCTTTACCAACAGATAATTAAAGTTCTTGTTTCTTGTTTTTCTGGCTCTCCTGGAGCCACAGCCACTGCATGTGTGTTGTAACATCCAGTCAGTCATCCAGGCATAAAGATTTATGGACAAATGGGACCACTATGCATATACTTTGCAGCTAACCCCCATGACATGGATAGGATTCTCAGTGGGACGGAGCTGTTGGGAACCTCACCACTTTTACCACACATTAAGGGGTAAGTGGGCCAGAGGTGGGGTGGATTTTCTTATGAGAGCAAGAAGATGAACAATTTTGAGATGCTAAATCTCACTGACAGCCCATTAGGCAAGGTGGCCCTTGTCAGATGTGATGATTCTCTTTAAAAGACTATCAAAGCTCAAAGCAAATTCCCAGAGGCTTTAAGACATTTTTTTTTCAAGTTTGCGTTGAATATACTAAAGCTATGCCAGTTCTAAAAGCTGCTTCCAGAACTGAAAAGAGTTTCAGTTCAGAAACTGCCTTTTTCACATTTTTTATATCCACAACTGCTTGAGAACAGTGTGACATCCTGTCTTGGGCAAACGAGAAGAGTTTCTGCACAGGAAGTGAGGCCGACCCACCACGCTCACATGGTCACCTCCTTCCCGTGATGCATGTGATGAGGATGAGGTTTCTGAGATGCAGAGCTACACGTGAGGTAACATTCAGGTGGGGGCTCCCAGGAGAACTGGCAAGGGGAACCTTTCCCTGTGGCAACAAGCAAGGTGTTTCCAAAAAGCTGAACTTCATTGTTCACTGGCTCCAATTATTTTAGAAACAATGGGATTCATCTAACAATCTAACAATTTAGGAACAATGGGATTGATCTAAGATTGATCTAATGGGATTAACTAAAGGCAGTGTCAGCTGATAAAGTTAATGTTAGAAATATGGTTCATATTCAGTTGATTATGGTGAGAAATTAACCGAAGAAAGAAAATAAGTTTTTGGCTCTCAGTAAATATATTCCCTTGATAGAATGACCCTAATGCTGCAAACCACATTTAGGCAATTTGCTTTCACATGAATATCAGTAAGGTTTGCCCAGATAAGTATTTCAAGACTCGACAAGTTATTTAAAAAAAAAAAAAAAAAGAACATCTGGCTTGCATATTTCTTCCAGGGATGCCCTGCTAGTTACTCAGAAGCAACGTAAAATACATTTTCATATAAAGATTCACTAGTGAAATATGCAAGTCCTAAACAAGGCTCAACTGCTTTTTTTAAGAATTTAAGAGTCTTTCTATCCTTATTAGCTCACAAAGTGAATCATAGCTCTAGGATAAATTTCTGTGTGCGCATATGGTTTGTACGTAAGAATAATTAACCCTTGGGCTACTGTTGCTTTGGCAGGCAAAGGCACACTCTGTGTGAAGTGGGGGTGTGAAATTTTATGGTTGTTTATTATGGTAGTCAGAGAGTTAAAATGAAAACCACTAACTATGAGCAGAATAACTACAATGTTATTCCATTTTATGAAGAATGTGTTACATGAAACACAAAGTTTGGATTATAGTGCATGTGACATAGAAAAGCAAGAGAAGAAATCTATATGATCAGGAAAAGATTAAAGCTCAACAGCGCTCCCAATACCCAATTAACAGAATCCCCACTGCTATAGACTCACTTTTCCAAACCCTTAGGTGGATATGTGCTGTTTCCTTTTGACTTTGTTTTCTCTGTGCAAGCATCTGCCCAGTCTGCAGTACTCTCCTATTAGTTCTGGCATCCAGCAGCTCAATGTGCTATCATTATCATTTGGCTTCTTATGGCTAGACTCCCTGTCACTGCTGGTCCTCAACCCACAGGTCTGCAGTCCTTAATCTGACCCCAGGTGAGGAACAGGAGAGGGTTCCTCATGGAAAACAATTCACAAAAACATGAAATACTATGGAAGATTTATTTCTTCTTTATTAAAATTTTCCTTGATGGAGAGAATACTCTTATCAAGGATGAACTGATATGTGTACACCCCTGAAATGCTTCTTAGTTCACCCTGCATAGTTCAAGCATTTTCCTTCATGGCCTGAAATGCTGTCTTTATTTTCTATGATTTGCTTCTTTACTTTCTGAGGTGTCCAACAAAATGTGTACACCTTTCAGCTCCTGAATATCGTGTGTGCTCAAGCTTTTGTGCCGTTTTCCTCTTCCCTCTGTTTGTAGATTTATGGATAATACAGAGCAGAATACAGACCCCACAAACTCCAGGTACCCAGATCACCTTAGAGTTGGTTCCTTCATCCAAGCAGGTGACATCATGCCCCAGCATGACACGTGTACCCACAGCCATGAACTATTAAAACATGTTTCTGGAGGGCTATGTAGCCCTCTTGCTCACCTGAATGGTTCAATATCAATGATGAGGAGACAGAAGGTCCCAGGGATCATAAGGCCATACTTTAGGACCATTTAGATCTTACCATTTACCATCTCTCCAGCAGCAGTATCGGGAAGTAGTCACACAGCTGACTGGGACTGTCTTCACCAGAACTGGCAAACACTACTGCTTTAAGCTAAAGAAACTGAAATTGGCCTCTGCCCAGAAAAAAAGACAGGAACCTGATTTTGTATGCAGTCATCATAAAATACATGTTGGAGGGAAACCCAAGGACCTTCCTGTGGTGCACTATTCAGGGAGCTAGCACTCTCTCAGACTGTTGGAATTGGAAATTTGGGTGTCTGTTTTGGCATTTGAGATTACCAGTAAACTTCTATTCAGTTCCTAATCAAAACGACAACAAAAACATCTACCTGCATGTTTTGTAGCAGCCCAGTCAGTGTTTCCATCTAAGAGCGAAGGCAGATGGTTTACTTCGTGGGGACGAGGAGTGCAGGAGGGCAGTGGCATCAGATCTTTTTGCTTATCTATGGCTTCCCACTGTCTTCTCTCCTATACCTTGCTTCTCTTGATGAAGCCTAAAACACAAGGAAAAAGGACAATTTCCATCCTTAAATCCAGAAATCCCGTATCCCTATTCTGTGCTGAATGGTTAATCCTGCTCTCTACAGATGCAATATTCATAGTCTTCCAATGGGGTATAGGTTGAATTCTCTTGGAGCCAATGCCAGCAATATATGTAACTTCTGGGAATACCTGTAAAGAAAATTTCTAACCTCTTGGCGTAACAACTTCCATGCTGGTTGGAAAGAGGACTGGCAGAGGTACTGGAAATGCAAGTCAGTAGAGAAGACCCATGAGAAGCCAGAGAACCCATCTGGAGCTCACACCCATAACAGCACCTCAGGAGCTTGGACAACCGAAGGAACAGCAAAACACGTGACGTTTTTGACTTCTCTAACCAGAGCACTGTTGTCCTTGGCCACTGCTGTGGTGTAATTGCTACAGGTCACTATATGTTACTGACCTTGCCTTTGGGAATATTTATTTTATTTTATTTTATTTTATTTTATTTTATTTTATTTTATTTTATTTTATTATTTTATTTTATTTTATTTTATTTTATTTTATTTTATTTTATTTTTAATCTAGAGTACTGCACAACTACTCAGTAGGGTGCCTTCCTTGTCAAAGCAATACTGATACGGAATATAGGTAAGACTAGCCTGTTTCCCTTCCTGAGGAAAAATATCTGCTTATCATAGGGTATCTGGAGGTATGTGTTCATTCACAGTTGTGTATGTGTATGAATATATAGGCATACATTTTTTTATAATATGTGTGTGTGATTTATTTTCATATTCAGGCATAATCTTGTCTGCCTATATCATAGTACGGATATATTATGCACGAAATACAAGTTTATATGTTAAGTATATATAATATATATGAGAATTTTACTTTCTTTTTATTTTCATTAAAAATTAAAATTAGGAGAGGTATTGATATTGCCTGAGCCCTGAGCATTGTTTTAGAGAGAAGCCTTAGGAGCATCTGAAGCCTACCTCAAAAACACTAAAAGCTGCAGCACATTAGCAAAATTCTCTGATTTGTGAAGCTGTCAGTTTTCTTGATTTGGAAACAGTTGTTTGCAGACATCTTCAGCCATGTCTCTAATAGAGCAGGAAGCACTGTTGTCTAACAATAGCTCTGTTTTCAATTTGGTAGCTGCTTCAGGGCTTATAAGTTTGGGAGAAAAATGACCATTGTACTAGGAACAACAAGATTTTCATAACGGCATGTGCCTTGTCCCATCCTGTGTGTGTAGGTGCCAGATTATAGCTGTGCAAAGACCGTTCCTGTTGAGACTCCTGTTTGAGGAACTGAGTTATGCTGAATATTTCTGTCCAGAATTTCTGCTTTTTTTCTCTTGCTTAATAGTCTCTGAATGTTGAGATCCTTTCATTCAGATCTTTTCATCCTCAGCCATTAGCCTTTAAAACATACTGAATGACAGGAAGCAGGCAAAATGAACACAAAGTTCCCACATTTTCCTCCAGCTTCCATACTTTCATTGCTTCTAGAAGTTTCACTCAGAAAGACAATCCTTCTCTTTTTAACTACCTGATCTTCTTTGCCAGAAATAACTCCAGAAAAAAAAAAAAAAAAAGGGAGCTTAATAAAGTTAAGTTTAAAGCTATGTGGTTGACTTTGGTTTAGTTACTTATCTAACTGAGATGCATTAAATTCTGAGAGTATAACTGTTCTGTTATACATTATCATAATTTTGTATACGATATAAGATAAAACTCAGTTCACAGGTGCTTATGCCACTTAGCAGAGCTACATATTTCAGCATCACCACCCTTGGTGACCTCTACATGATGAGTCTTTCCAGAACCAAAACCACTTTGTGATAACTGCTCTCTACGGCATACTCCAGGGCATGCAACCCTAGACAGGGTTTCATTTGACTTAAATGTCTAACTTTCTAAAAGTTAGATTCCTAAGCCACAAGTAATGCCTTTCCACTTTTATTTATTTATTTATTTGTAACTAGGAGGGAGAAAAAGACACCTCTATGGAGAACTGCATTGACCTACATGCCTATTTTGGAGTAAGATTAGTCAAAGTTTTTCCTCAGGTGGCTATTTCTATTCAGGGAAGGATGCTGGGTTACAGATGTTCTTCTACTGATGAGCAGCTGGGGCTGATGTAGATCCAGTTTGTGCTCCTGCGTCTTCCTCCACTTAAATCCTAAATTAATACTTAAATTAAAGTACATGCAGACTTCCATACAAAATGGAAACCTGGTGGGGTGAATTTGACTCAGACTAATTATAATAGTATCATCATAATTGCAATATTGCTATCTAACCTTAAGAAGAGTATAAAGACACTTTTACATTAACTTTTTTGGGCTTTGCTTTGGATCCTGTTTGCTAAATCTATCGCTGACAGGGAAGATATGGTATTATATGCAAGTTATTGATATGCAGCAATCTGGGGAACAGAAAACTCCTCTTAAATTTAAGTGATTATTCCTTCCATGTTTGAGACACACTGAATAGTGTATCTTCTCTTCTGATTGTTTGATTAATTTGTGCTGTTATCTTAATAGCATTTAAATGTGTTTGTGAAAAATCCTGGGTGGATGTGAATAGGCAGAGGTGCATGGCTTCAGTATCACTTTGGCAGGCCAGCATTTGTCCTTTTTTATTTATTGACTTAGCAACAGACTTTGTGAACTTTTCAAAAGAAAACAGAACTGTAATGTAAGGATAGGTCAAAACAAAATGTTAAATGTTCATTTCGAAGGCAAATGGGACTACTTTGCCTTTTAACCACATTTTTCATTACAAAACATATCTCTGCAGACTTTGTGCTAGTAATTAAAAACGTCTGTTTTAGCATTTGATGTGTATTAGGCATAGTTTCAAGTCATGCAGTCTTCAGCAGAAATGAATGTCCCACACGATTAAAAACTCTTTGGATTCCAAGAGAGGAAAAGTGGAGAACATTTAATTAGACATGCTTTTGTATTGACTTGTGAACAGAATTCTTTTTCTTTCTTTTTCTTTTTCTTTTTCTTTTTCTTTTTCTTTTTCTTTTTCTTTTTCTTTTTCTTTTTCTTTTTCTTTTTCTTTTTCTTTTTCTTTTTCTTTTTCTTTTTCTTTTTCTTTTTCTTTTTCTTTTTCTTTTCCTTTTCCTTTTCCTTTTCCTTTCTTTTTTTTTATACAGAAAGATATTTCTTTACAGCTTGATATGACTGATGTTACTCGTATATATTTGTGTTAAACAGCTATGTAAAAACAACTAAGCAGTTAATGCCAGGAGCAGATCATGGACACAGATTTGTCATAATAGTGCACGGTTATGCTTCTGAGAAAAATGTGTTAATAATTTGCAGCTCCTAACTAGTTAGAGTTTGGCTCCTGAGGTCTTTCCTGAGGATAGAATCCCATCTCTGGGAGATGTTTGTGTTATCTCAAGTTGCCTCTTGTCTCCCTATTTATGTGTTTTGATTTTTTTCCTATTCTCTCTTTGATTCAGCTCTGTTTTACACCAACAACCTCTGACATTTCAATTTTTCAAAGCCTATTTTAAATGCGTGTCTGGAACTGCTGTGCCTAAGAGTAGAAGGAATGACATGCTTTAGAGAGGTGTAACTAATACTCAAGTGGGTAACAGGGCAGGTTTCCCAAAGCTATGGTCAAAAAATGACAAAATTGAAAAGATGAGATGTAGAAGACTATGGCAAGTAATCCTACTAAACCATTAAATTTCAATATTCACTGTGTTATTTGAAATAAGACATGCTGAAGAAAAAAAAGTGTGTGATGATCTGGAAGACATCTGGGGGGTTGAAAAAGTTCTGAATAAAGAATAAAATGTAGTAGTAGTGAACTACAGTATTCATCTGCAGTGCATCACTGGTACCCTTCTCTAAATGATTTCTGTGGTGCCCTGTGGTACTTCTACACAAACAACACTGGGCACACATTGCATGTCCAATAACCCACCTTTTATAAAAGGCTTAAATCTCTCTTGAGTTGTAAAAAAATGAACATAACTGCAACACCATTTGAAATAAATATGGTCTACATGCATATTTAACTATACAATTAAGGGTTTGATACCTTTGAATCTTTGAACTCTTGTCTTGATTTGTCTGCCTGTTACCACCAGACTCTTTCTTCAGATCGAAGTGTTTTAAAGTTAGATGAAACTATGTGCATCAAGTTACCTTGCTTTCAGCATAATGGCACCTTTCTGATTAAGCTACAGACAATTATATATCTCTTTGCACAAATAGGAAGTGCATTTCTGCCTAACTGAGCAGTTTAAACAGGTTGATATTCCTTGCACATTTCATTTTGTATGGAGATAAAAGTTTAGCTTGTATGGTACATGTCTTCTGGGAAAAGTCGAATCAAGTTCATTTTCTATATAAAATTTAAGTTTAAGAAGGTGCATTAACATACTCTGCCCAAGTATTGCAGGCCTGGTTCATTCTGGAGTCTTCTCTAAGACAGTGCAAAACTAAATTTTATCCATCTCTGTCTCAAATACAGCTTATGAGATTACCCATTATGGCACTGGGGTAATTTTTCTAGGACATATTCCTCTTAACCTGAAGCCTAATTCCTAGTTGCTAAATCAGATTAAGGCCAGTAGAGGGATTCATTTCTATTTGGAGATATCCATTAGAAGGAATACAGCACCTCAGTAATTCCCCTGAGATCTCTGTCCTCTTCTGTGAAGTCTTTTCTCCTTAAGAAGATGTTTTAGCCAGAAAACATGTAAAAACCCATTCTCAGACCTCTTGGTCATTGAAGCTGTGGCTGGAACATGCTACTCAGGTAACAAATGTAGCTCCAGCAACTGACTTATGACCCACTTTCTGCAAATAATGACATTGCATCTTTCCTTTTATTTGTCAAGTGTGAAAATGTATGTGCTGACTCAGAGGGGCAGCATGGGAAATTAGAAATGAGCCTGAATCCTCTCGCCAGTCCCTTTTGGTCAGGAGTCAGAGACTGCTTCAGAAGAGATTATTATTATTATTATTATTATTTAGTTAGTTTTGCTTATTTGAAAGAGTTAAACATGTGTCTGAAAATCCCTGATGCCCTGAGAGGAAGGCATGTTCCTGAGACAGTAGCAGATCTCCTTAGCTCCCGTAGAGCCACATTTTCTAGGGAATGTTTACCCAGTCCACAAACTGTCTCAGAACAGTCAGAAGCTTCTCAGAACTGCCTCAGAAGCTTCTCTTGCCTCCCCAGTTCTTCACCTTGGACTCCCTCCTTGAGGTCCCAGGAATTATTAATCCATCCAATGTCTTTCGAACTGGATTCAAGCTTGGTGTCTGCCTGTGCAGGCTGGTGAGGTGCCAGCAATCCTGTGGTTGCAAGCCAGTCTCAAGTCCTTCAGCGATCTGATCCGCAGTGAAGCTGTTGCTTCATTTACGACTATGCCCCATTGCCATGGTGAAGCAATGCTGGAATTTCCCTGGATAGAGCTACATCCACGGAAATGTCTCTGTTTGCCTACTGAAGTAATGAGAGGAATATAAAAAAAATAGTGTGATAAAAGAGTTTTGTAGTAGATAATGAGTATTTTAATAGCAACTGGAAGGAGAATAAAAGAGCTAATTACAGCATGTGGAGGAAATGCATATTTTAAAGTGTTATAGAAAGATGTGTGGGCAGGGAGCTATTTCAGTTGAACCTTCTTGGTATTCTGTTGTTTCCCCAGTCAGAGGTCTCCTATTAGCACCTTAAATCAAACCCAAGAACTAACTACTCTAGGCAGAAAATGGACAAGATATTCTGGAGATTAGAAAGGAAAAAGCCCGATATCTTATCTACATGTGATCTCAGAATATTGCTTGGTTTCTGAACTGTTTTAACACAGCTGGAATAAACATGATTTGAACTTAGACAAGCCTAGCAGTAATATTTGCCTGGCTTTTGCGGATGAGGCCAAAGAAAGAAGGAAGCCACAAAGGTGAGCTAACGGAGCAGAATTTTTGCTTTTGTGTATAGGTCGTGGTAGTGCCTGACTATTTCAAAGAAATCTGTCATTTCTCTTTCAAGGAGAAGTCAGCAAGCAAGCCATGGCACATCAGGAACCACCCAGAACTATCACTTTAGGGTTGCAAATTGAGTATGGGCAAGGGTGGAAGTAAGAAATGATCAGACCCACAGATTTTGTGCACAGGTTACATCCTCTGAACTTCTGAAAAAAAATGAGTATGTAGCTAATGTGGTGTCCAGGCAAACCTAACTGGCATTGATAGCACTTGCTCCGGAGGTCTGTACAGGTGTCCCTGACCTCAGCAGCTCTGCAGAGATCGTAACTCCACAGCGAAAGTGCTTTTGCCTGCTCTTTGGCAAGAACTCTCTAAGACCAATGCCACCCACTTAGCTGCACGGAGATCAGCAGGGAAGACAAAACGCATGCATGGACGTTAAAAAGGTCTGTGAGCGGCTTCCCGCCCAGGGTCTTGGTTTAGTCATTCTGTGTGAGAATGTCTCAGAGAAAGCCAGACAACTGAACTTGCCATGGTAGCAGGTAATAAAATAAACCTCTCTGAGACAGCAGCGTCACATCAGATACACAACTGACTTCTCTTTCGTTTTAATACTCGCAGGGGGAAAAGATGAAATGTTGATGCTGTGAAACTGTTTCGCAGCTCTTAGCTTTCTGTCTTTACAGTTATAAAATTTCACAATGTAACTAAATTCCTGAGGAGGTCATGATCCAGAAATAAAACCTCCTTTAATTGAAGTAGACAAAAACTAAGGCAAGACAGCCATTGAAACAGAATCTTGCTTCTCAAAGTATTTGGCATTTTAAAAATTGGGCTGACTTTGATTTATGCTTTACTATTTTACGTATGTATGACTTCTTTGTTTACATTTTTTTTTTCTAGAAAAATCACCATCAAAGTCATGCCTAGAGGACATGTATAAGTTTCAAAACCGAGGCAGACAAGAATAAACAAAATCCATGTGTATCTGTGTCAGTCATTTGCAGGAGATGCTTAGGAGATACTGTCTGTAAATATCCTCTCAGAAACTGAGTAGGATTTATCTGGAGAGTGGTTAAAGAATATTACCCTTTATAGAGCATTTAGCAAATGGGTATGTTCCAGCCCTTCCTATGTGAGGTTAGCTGTTCTTGGGAACCTTAACCCTAGCCTCTGAGGCATTCCTCTGAAAATGCTCCTTGGGGATAAGGAACAACAGCTACTTTGAGTCCATTTCTGGCTGGAGCCAGTGTGCTGATCCACTTTGGCACTTCTGGAGGCAGCACAGTCTTTGGAAGCACTCTCTGCACAGGGGCCCTCTCTTGGCAAGAGGTATCCCAAGGCCTGGCTGTGCTCCAAATTGGGTTATTCAAAGTTGACGCTGTTCCTTTTCTCCAGGTAGTGCTTTTGCATGAGACAGGGAAGGGGCCTGACAATTTCATGCCTTATGTCTTGGATCAAAATATGGCCTTAAAATAGATTTGCTCAGAACTGTTCTTTACCAAAATGCCAAGAGTGCAATAGTCAAATAGCGTTATCTGTGCAGACAGAAGTCTCTGCAGAGAACATGGATCGGACCTGTAGAGTTTATTTTGGATGACTGTAGGAAAACTTTACTGACAGAAAGTTTTTTGTATCTGTGCATAATGTTTTCAACCTACGTTAACTTTACTTTTTGGAATTGAAACATTTAACTGTTTTCAGAGGTAATTATTTTTGTGTAAGTAATAAATAATATCTAACTCATTGACCAAGGAATAAGAGTGCAGTTTTGTAGGAAAGTTCTTGTAGAAAAGCCTTAGAGTTACAAAGAAGATACTGTGTTGCCCTAAAAGACCGATAGCATAGAAATGAACCGGTATGGCATGTAAATTTGCCCTATGAAATTTGTTTAGTCACTCCTTGAATACAGCTTAGAAAGTTATTATTCTGCCATTGTGCCAGGCTTACTTCTCCACTTCACTAGCTTTGCTTTATAACACTGTAAATGCACAGAATTAATGGCAGTAGAGGGATGATACATCAGCATGGTATTGGTGTAAAGAGCTGGAGAGTTGTTGGGATGTAAGACCAGTTCTTTCAGACCAGTTAAAAGGTCCATCTCTCCCAGTATGCCATCTGTGATACCATCTAGTAGCAGATGCTTAGGGAAAAGGTAGATAAATGCAGTAAGTCCTCCAAGGACACAACTATCTTCCAGCAATTGAATATTTGGGTATTTTCCCAGTCAGAGGTGGTAGTTTTGCATAAACAGCTTTTGGTAATGGGTGTGCTTCGTTCACTTTTTAGACCTATATAGCTTCTAGCATTCAGAATCCTGCCTATGAAGTCTTCTGCTGCCCAAAATTTCAATGATGTAAATGGAAGAATGATTAGTTTTGTCCTGGGAAAATAAAGTAAGGATAGAACTCATGTGCAAGTGAGAGTATATCACAAAACTTGACATTAAATTAGGCATAATAAATCAAATTATTTACTAGTAAGACTTTATTCACGTGGATATGCCTCTTTTCTTTTTTTCACAGTAAAAGAAAAAGGTTAGTAATTTCCAATGCTTCCAGGCCTGAATGATAGGTATTAAAGCTGATGTGGGCACACTGTTAATACATATGACACTGGGAAGTAGCCTGGTAAGTGGACCCATTTTGTAGTCCCCAAAGAGGTGACAGTTGTGAAGTCTAATTTTCAGCAGCAAATGCTGTAGGACATGTTCAGCTCTGGAACTTCCCGCTCTTGTCCTAAGGACTTGAGCAGGACATAAACATACTGAACACTTATAGTTAGTAGTCCTAACCTATTGATACATGGAAGAAAAGGGAAGGCCTGGAGACATAACTGGGAAGGTGCTAAACCAGGCCCAGAACCGAACAGCTACCTCAGAGCCCTCCAGTGTCACTCCCGCAATCCACATGGACATGTCTCAGAGGCTAGTGAATATACTTGTGGGCAGAGCGAAATATTTAGCCGTTGGCCTTCACATGCTATTCCACAACACAGTCACTGTTTCCTCGAAAGTAAACACAGCAGCTCTATTATCCAGGTCAACAGATTCATAAACCTATTTCAGCTGACTGTAGAATGTTGCAACTTTTATAGACTCTTAGGATACTTACACACTTTACAGCTTCCAGCTAATAGTTTCACCCAGAGGATATCTTTTCCCTCCAGACAGCTTCCTGTTGATTACGAGGTATTAGGCAATCAGTAAGCAAGTAAAGATGGACAGGATCCTAATAAAAGACTTCACACCAACTTATTGGAGGTACCCTATTGTAATGGCAACTGCAGAAAGAGGCACTAGCAAAAGAGTGTGAAGACAGTAGACAATGAGAACGCAGTGCAGATTTCCAGAATAGATCATCATAAACCATTTGGATTAATCAAATGCTTACATGAAGAAACACTTACCTGACTGGATGTGAGTTTCTGCAGAGGTGCTTTGTACCATGACTAATAGCAATGCTTATCAGGCACTAGTTCTGCTGTACAAGTGCATGCTTGCCTGCTCTGGAACGGTAACTGAAACCAGCTAACATTTTTTCCTATGATCTAAGCTAGGCAAGGGAACAGGCTTTTGGAGGTGTAAGAGTAATGTACCAGCATTAGTGTTAGAATTAGTGCTAAAATAACTTTGGTTCATCAGGCACTAGATTCTGCGGAGATTAAGAAGAGAGGCCGTTGTCTGAAGGGACCTGTGTTCACCTGCAAAGCCCTAGAAACAAGTTGCACTTGACTGCACATAAATCAAGCTTTTGAGAAATGCCGAAATACAGAGGGAGAAGTTTCCAGTGTTCTTCTCTGAGCTTGCTTTAAATAAAATCGGCTGAACTGATTTTGATTTTTAATGTAGTAGTTTGCATCGCCATTGAAATAACCTTGAAAATGAGAAATAAAAAGTAACTAATCTTGAAGACATTACTATAGTCTAGGTTAGTTATTGTCAATATTATCAATATTGGCAATATTGGCAATATTGGCAATAATGGCATGACAAGTGAAGAAACTGTGCATTCTTCAGGCAGAACATCTTAAGTAAAAGCAACCCCATATTTTCCTGACCAAAAGAGGTCATTGTAACTGGTTGAAAGAAGTATGACTAAAGCTCTTAAAAGGTGTCACATACAGTCACCTATAGAGGACATTGAGAACTGTGTCAGACCACGCCTGATAGAAGAAAAATATGAGAGATATCAATTTGGGCAGGGGTATTACGTGTATGTAACTCATACTGTAGTAACTTTTTGTAGTAAATATCTACCTATTCCCACAACTGTGAGAAACTAAAAGGCAAAACATGTGCAGCAAGTTGTGTGTTTAAAATAATGATGACACTTACAGAAGGCTATTGTTGAATATAAATGAAAAAATCCTGAAAATTTTATAGTCTTGTAGAATGAATGATTTGCATTGTTGGACACTGTAACACCCGTTACAAATGTATTTGAAACTATAAACATTCTTGTTTCCAGTTTCTTTAATCTTCACAGAAACCCAAATTCACAGAATCTAAATGCCCTAAGTTCTGGTTCTGGGTTCAAAGCTGCATGGCTACTAGGATAAGGTGGGACAGTAGGTCAGATGAACCTGGATCTTGCTGGAAGAATGAGTGACTGTGTCCCTGCAGAGCCTGGATACTCTGGGGATTATTTGCAATCTAAATACCAAAAGGGGGTGGTAAAGCTGCTTTTTTTTTCAGTCTAGATAGCAGAAAATAGAATATTCAGATCTGGACATGCTCTAATCTAGCTTTGGACAGTTATCTAAGCAAGGATCCTAGGCTTCCTGTCCAGTCAATGAAGAGAGAGGGGGACTTTCCTGATACAAATCAGCCACTCTGAGATCTCTGTTCTCTGCATTGAGCCAAAGCCTTTGTTTCTATGATGACACTTCACAGCCATTAGGGTATATTCTACAGATACATCTGCAGAACTGAAACTTCAAAACCATACAACGCCTTGTTCTGTTTCTATGGATATTTCTTTCTTTTTTTTTTTCCAGATTTAAAGAGAATCATGTCCGATATCTAGCAAATAAATGTCAATAGGTATACTAGAATGCAGAATTTGTTCATAATACTTTTAATAAAATACTGTGTCTAGTCAGAAAATCTTTATTATCTCTGTGCACTTGTTTAGGGAATTTGCAGTTCTTTTATACATGTTTTTCCTTTAAGTATGCACTGGATAATGCTTTACCTGATCTAAACTGACACAGTTTAGAGTTTTTGGCTTGTTATTTTTATTGTTATTTTTATGTGTTTGGGCATAGTTTCTCTTTTGGGTTGTACCCATAGAAACACTTTCAGGAAAAACAGCTACACATCATTCATTTGCTTTTGTCAGTGTGCATTCTGCATGAACACTGGGGGAACATCTTATTTCTGGTCACTTCTAAATGAGGTGCATCTCTGCTAAACTTCCCTTCCTCTTCCAGGCCCCTCAGGAAGGCACAGCATTGTTTTCCCTCACACTAACAAGCCCTGCCTCCCACTGCTAGCACTGATTTTTCTCAAAGAGAAGAGAGGGCTCCCTGTGATAACGCAGTGTTAGGTCCTGCTGAACAGCTGAGCTAAATGAACATATACTTGATTATGTACTAAACCCCATCAATCTTGCGCAAGTTTTCCAAACCCTCCACAACCTCCCCAGAAGGCATAATGGCAATCACAGTGTTTAAAGGTCATGGTTAGGAACTTAATTTAAAGCTCTTATAATAATGCAATTTAATTCTGGGAAATGCCACAGTATCGCTCTCGAAGCACTCCTGTCAGACGGAAGACACTTACTGCTTCTGCACAGCTTTGATTTATTTATTCCTTTAAATAACATATACCTTGTTATCTTTTTAACTTAGTAATGTTGCCACTTATTACATGGTAGGCAAATTTTCATTGTTGCAGAAGATCTCAAGTGGAAAACATCAAAAAATCAGCTGTGTTTTAATTTCTACTGTGGAAAAAAAAAGTTTTTTTTTTTTTTTTTAATTGATAGTGCACACACTGTGCATTAAAAATTTAAAGCAGTTCAAGTACCGCAAGGTTTTATACCTTGCTCTAAAAAAGACTTTTACATCTAACACAGTGTAACCCCCTAATAAACAGATTTGCAAAATAAGGTTTATTTGATAGCAGTAGCAGCAGGGAAATAAAGCTGAAGAGGTGGTTTGGAGGTCTAAGCATCATGTTTTAAACAGCTAGACTCTCTGGAACCACTGTTTTAAATCTCAGCAGGGTTGACTCAGCCTTTCATCTCCTTCAGGCAGATACTTGGAGTTTCATGTAGCTACCATGTGGAGAGGTGAGACTTTATAAACCAAGGTCCTGGCTCCTATGTGCAAAACTTACATCACATGTTCCTTTCTTATTGCTATTGGTTTTAATAGTTTTTCTCTTTATGGGCATGCAGCTTTGCCTGTGCTGGTGGCTGCTGGGCTCCCTTGCTTCCATCAGGGAAGACTTCCTTCTTCTGGAGAGTAGCAGACTTGAGCTGGTGCTCTGCATCCAAGCAGGATAGGAAACCAGTAAGAAACAGAGGAAGAATGAAAGCTCAGTGCACGTGGTTAATCATCAGAGCTCCTAGACTGTCTGTGAGATGCTACCTTATGTCTCTGACCCATATTTATCATGAAAACATAACAATTGCCCTCAGCTGATGCAAAGCTCAGTGTACAGTACTCAGAAACAAATGTATTAGTTTACTTATTTGTTATTGTTTAGGTAGAAGACAGAAAAGTTTCTCATTTCCTTCCCCTGTTTTGCCAGTGTTCAATGCCTTGTGGGCACCTTTCCTTGTCTTCCAGCATGTCCAGCAGGACAAGCTTCCTCACATCAGGATCAGGTGCAGCTCTCATCCTTGATATTTCTTGCTGAAAGATCCTGCAAAATGGATGCCTGTGGTCCAGGATTAAGGCAACACACACACACATGCAGAGAATGGTTGTGGTTGGAAGGGACCTCTAGAGATGGCCTAGTCCAACCACCCTTCTCAAGCAGGGTCACCTAGAGCACGTGGCAAAGGGTGGCATCCAGGTGGGTTTGGAAGATCTCCAGAGAAGGAGACTCCACAGCCTCTCTGGGCAGCCTGCTCCAGGGCTACAAAGTATGAAATGAAATTCTTTAACTAAGAGTTTCTTCTATGTAGTTGTGTACAACTCAGCCCAGCACAGACCTGAGGATATTTTGCTTTCATCTTGACTTTCATGATTTTGTTCAAAGCCTGCTAGCATGTCATTTTAGTAAGTGGGAGGCCAAAGTTTTTCTACAAAGAGCTTACCTTTCCCACCTCTGTAATACATGGCATAGAAAAAGGAAGGAAAAGCATCAATAAACACAGTCGCAGCTAACTAATCACAGCTAATCGAGCACATTGAGAAGGGTAGGGTAGATACAATACTGGATTTACAAAAGGATTGTTTTAACTCTGGTGCAACATGCCATGAAAACTACTTTAATTCCATTAATATACTCCAGAACAACACCCAAGTGGCCTTTCATGTGTTTAAGAAACCTGTCCGTTGTAACAGCGCAAAGTGGAAAGTTACTGCACAGTGTGGGGGGAGAAACAACGTAAACAGCCCTGACTCAGAACTGCCAGGCAATCATCGCCACTTCAGCTGACAGTGTTATTTAAATCAGAGCATTGCACAAGACTCAAAGTAACCAAATTGCTCTGGAGGACCTTGGAGGAATGTGGTGGGTCTGACTGCATCCCTACCACTGCTGCTTGCCATTACATGGACATTAGCAGTACTATGTTGTCTTAATAAAGGTGTGGATGGGCAATCCCATCCTATGTTCATCAGAAAAGAAAGTAAAATGATGTTTCAGCACATCTGGAGCACACAGGAAAAGATGCACTCAGAATTTATGTGGACAATTCAACTATTTCCTTTTTCTTCATGCAATGTTTAGAGCCTCATTCAAAGTCCAGTGAAATCTGCAAAATATCTTCCCACTAACTCCATGGACTTTGGATCACACCCCTAATCCTTAGAGAAGTACATGAATAATAACAGAGAACTAAATACATCAAAAAATATCTTTCAAGTAAGTAGGTGTTCCCAGTTAAATCCCTTAACTCAAATTACAGGGTTTTTAAACAGCAGTTTCCTTAAGAGCCAAGAACAAAGTATTTATATTAGCTGTACTGAAATGAGAAGAGGAAACTAACAGAAAAAAAGCTACATTATTCATATGCTATTTAAAAATAAAATGCCTGTTATTTTAAAAGCTAGTATCTGCCTTAAACATTTAATCTGACTTAAGAAAAAAAATCTAAATAAAAATCTATCAGCATTAAAAAGAGATCTGTAAAGCAAATACGCAATAGTTATAAAAATAAGAAGAAAACAGAAATGTCTAGCTATACTCAACAGAGAAGGTGTGGTACAGAGAGTAGGAAATCATTTGGTTCTCACTGATTATAGCTCTTTGTATCAAAATACTCAAGGCTGAAATTAGTGTGATCCACAAGAGCAGGTGTTTTGAATTTTAATCTCAGATATAATTAAAGTCTGTAAAAAACACTATATGATGCAGTAATTGAAAGGGCTAATCATGGGATGTTTTATTTTTAAAAACATTTAAAAATAGACCTAGAAGTCATTAAAAATATATTCCACAAATCTTTATTTTGACTATGTATGAAGCTGCAATCCATTATGACTTTGATTTGAGAAATTTAAACAATTCACTTGTGTGTTTAGAACTGGTATGTAATTAGCAAGTTCTATATCTTGCATTTCATGTTGTTTATATAAACATTGTTTAAATCTCTAATGCTTGCACAATCACATTACGGGAATAATCGTCGAGGCCACATGCTGATTTAAATGCAGCCTGGATTAAAGGATTGTATAGACTGAGGTAAAAAATCTTTTACTGTTGCGTATTGTTTGCAAGTGATATGTCTTTGGTTTTCAGATATTCAATCACTTATTCTCTTTTTTAGAATGAAAGGATTCTAAATAAGGCAAAACTTCCTTTTTATATAGAAGGGTACAATCCTAAAGCATTGCCAATCATTGCTTTGTAGTCAAGGTTGAAAATCAGAGCAACAGATGCTGTTAAAAAAAAAAAAGTCATTTGATGGCTCCCATCTTCTTAGCTATTACCTCTGATTTTGAGCTAAAATGGCAGTGCAATCAAGCAACACGGGAATGTATCAATTAGATAGAGATGAGGCTGGAAGGAATGAGTCCTCCACTTTTTAGTGCACAACTGCGGCAGCCTTAAGGAATTTGAACTAAATGGGTGATGCTCTTCCTCCAAATTTCTGCAAAACAGTGCAATTCAAATAAAGCAAGCTAAAATGAGGCATCAGAGCTGCTAAGAAAAGGTTTGCCGAAATAATCGTGAGGAGGAAATTGGACACTGGGAACCTGGAAAGCTGAAGGAGACTGGGTAGAGTACAACTCCCCACAGGCCTAGCACTAAGCATATATCCATATGGCATAATTTATATCGATGATACTTTCTTCCACTGAAGAAGCATAAGTAACAAGTCCTATTAGCTAGTCATAAGAAGCAAAGTCCATCCCTGATAAAAGATTTCTTTTCTGATCTTACTGTGAGTATTATGAATGTTAGCAAACAAAAAGTACCTCGGAAGGCCCGTCTTTCCTGCCGTCAGGTTTGCTGAAGTCAGATATTAGCAATGGAATTTGTAATGCATTAAGCAGTTATCTTCCAGACAGTCTGAATGCCAGAGAAACGTGTATGTTATTAGCACGGTGAAACTTTCCCTTTACCTGCAGTTCAGGTGACAACTTGCCTTCGGCTCTTCAGCTCCGAGATAATGCCAGGCGTCCTCAGATCTGCTGCCAGAGCGTCTGCTGGCGGAGCAGGGTCGGAGGGCCCACGGGCCGGGTAATTAATGCAGTGTCAGTCCCGAGGGGAGTCTCTGCCAAGAGCCTTGCAGTGCGAGCCGACAGCTCAATAATCTCCGTGAGACCTTCCCTGAGCCGAAGGATGCTGGAAGTGCTTCACTGTTCAAAGAGGAAAACCTTTCATTCCTAAGGTGTTTTGAACTCACTCAGAAGTGCAGATGTTGTTTATACATTGTGTTACAGGGGAAAATATTCCTTTTTTTTCCATGTTTCCTAAACGTATTATTGAGAAGTAAAACTGGGCAAGGCTCAAGTTTACTAAGTGCCAATTTTTCCAAACCTTGTAATTTAAACCATCATCCCATGTATGTATTGGAAAGCCAGATGCTCTGTATCCCTTTTATCTCCTATTCTATCTGACAGGCGCAGAAATTTCAGGGAAAGTAAGTACAGCCTCCCAGCATGGCACTGCAGAGAGCAGCAGAGAGAGATGTTTTTACTAGGTTCCTATCCCCGTAGTCTCACTGCATTTTATTTTTTCAGCTTTAAGCAAAACTCATAACAAGAATGCTTTTTAGTTTTAGTCGTCAAGGCTCGTTTCTGATTCCACCATTAGTAGTTACCTATAAGAAATGTGGTAAATCTCTATTACTTCAATAGACATCTAAATCTGATTAATTACTGAGTGAAGTAGGTTTCACCCGCATATGTGTGTGTGTGTGCTCTCCACAACACCTTTCTCTGCTTTCATAGTATCCTGTCAATACTGGCCGTGACTCAAACTCAAAGCATCTGCTGTGATCATGACTAAACATAGCAATGCCAAAAAAATGGCTATTCTACTATCAATTTAAAACCATATCTACTAGGTAGGAAAGGCCTACTGAATGCTAAGTTTCAAAAGATAAACTTTAATAATTACAAAATTAAAAAAATGAAAATTTGTTGCTTCTTTTAGTTGTATGAAGGCATGCTATGTTCCCCCCAGAAGAATTCAAAGGACTAACATAGGATGGAGAATGTCTAATGAATGGGTTTTTAAATCTCATAATTCTACAAAGAGCTCTGTCCTTTCATTCTACCCAAGACTTACTCTGAGTAGTAAATTGCTGACTTCCTCAGAACTTTTCAAATCCTCATAAAAAGAGTGTTTGAATGATTCATAAGCAATCTTTAACTCCTATCCGTCAGTCAGTTTTGCTGGCATCATTGGCCCCATTTTATAGATGCAGAGTTTAAACTTAATACTTTCAAAAGCAACCAATGATTTTGGGTGATCAGAAGAAAATATCTGATTTTTTGGAGTACGAGTATTTTCAAAACATAGCTCTTAGTGACTGCAGTGGCACCTGTGAGTAGTCTGAGAATAATTCCAGATAGAAGACACCTCTGGATCCCTGGAGGGTCCCCGAGAGGGGACCTCTGGACACCTCCCTAGATCTGACACCCTTGTCAAGACTAGGCCGATTTTGAAGTTATATCCAGCTTCAAAGTTAGATAATTATTTGAGGGACGTATCTAGTCAAATCTTTGAGGGCTGTTCACCAATGCACCCTTGTGTTGCTGGTAGGAGGTGTGTAGTGATGTCTCCCTTTGGCCCTTTTCTCTTTATGCAGTCCCCATGACATCAGCAGCTCTGTTTCTCAAATGCAGAAGAAGAGACATGCAGATATCTGTACTTATTCTCACACAGATATCTGCCAATAACTAAAGGAGGGCAGCAAGTTTCTGATGTCTTGTAGCCAGTGCAGCCTTGTACTTAGCCCCTGTCCTGGAAGTCATGAGTCATCTAGGGCCAACTGGCTGAGTAGAGCTGCTGCCATCTAACAGCAGACTGCGGTCCCAAACTCTCTGAGATCCCTCCTTGTCACAGAAGCAATGTGAATCACATTTGAGGAATGCTGTAGAAGAATCTTTTAAGAGCTATCATGGCCGTGAAATAAGTCATAATTGAATATGGTTAAGTTTTTCTTTATTTTGCAACATGTTCGTTGTTATGGCTGGCCCTGGGAAGGAAGAAAGGAGAGAACTGGGAAAGAAAAAGAAGGGAAGCACAGGCTATATGGTAAGCTAATTCACAAGTGTCGATGTGTTTTCAAACTGTGGTTAGTTTAAAATATATGAATAAAAGGGTGGAATTTTGCAATTTCCTCTATTTTCTCTGGTCAACACATGGAAAAGAAACTGTGCCAGCTTTGGATGTGTGGGGTGGCTGAGGAGCTGCAAGATCACCGTGAATCTCAGCCTCATGAAGATCTCTCAGGTGCTGTCTTCTGCAAGAGGACCTGACTGCATCCTACCAGACACTGAGGGGGAAGCCTGTTCTCCAGGAAGGAGGTTTTAAGTGCGGAGCCCCTGCAGAAGACCCTTCTGCAGGACAGTGTTACGGCTTCTCCCTGCTTTGTATCCCCATGTCCTAGAGGCCACTGGTTAAGCTGGGGCGGGCAGGCGGCCACACGCTCTGTTTGAGGTCCTTGCTGTGCAAGGGAGCTTGTTATGAGTACTGTGCTCAGCAAGGGAAATTTGGCAGGCCTTAGACACTGATGGAAATTTGACGGAGCCATCTGTGTACCTTTTCCTGGCAAAATTCTTCAGCTCCAGGACCTCCGAGGGTGGTTTGCAAAAAAAAATAAAATAAAAAAAATAAAGGGAGAGCAGGAGCGCTGGCTACACTGGACTGCGCCTTGGCTGCCCTTCAGATGCCAGAGCATGTCCAAGGCCAGTGTGCACACGGGTGCCAGCCTGGCAGCCCGCGCAGGCTCCTCATGGGAAACACCTCTTGGCAGCCCCCTCTCTGCTTCTGCGCTACGCCGGGATTGAATTTCTCCTCTGAAATTTGCTGAGAGCTTGGGGTGCTCTAGGAGTGGAAAATACCAAAATTAGCCATCCTAAAGATAGTCTAAGTAAAAAAAAAAAAAAGGTGAATAATTAAAAAGTGCCATCATTTCAGAGAAAATGAAAAATCTACCTGAATACATGGATTAGCCTTTTAATAGCAGAGAGTCTTAGGGTCAAGAGTGCTATGTGTCAAATAATGATCAAAATATGATCAAAAGCTTTGTTTGGTTTTGTTTTAAAGTAATGTTAAAAATTAAAAAAAAAAATCAGCCTTCAGTTGCAGAAAACCAGACCTAATACGGAAGGGTGTGCTACAGGCTGCAGGCCAAGAGCACGCAAGAGATTTGTAAAAATAATGCTTGAGGAACCTTGGTCCAAAAGTATATTCCAGCAAATGATTGCACTGAAATTAATCACAAAGGAAAGCTACAGGAGCCAGCTAGCACTTTAACTGTAGCAGAAACTGGCACTGCTCTTTTGGAAAGACTAGAGCTGTGCTGATTTATACCATGTGATGATCTGGTCCACAAACATTTTCTTATTCCAACTTTAAATATTTCCCAGGGTGTAAGGGTGTCTATGTCTATCTCTGCTCATTTAATATTTCCAGATGCTAGTCTGGAAGTATGCTTACAGCAAGCATTAAAATGGTCAGTTTGGATGGAGTACTGGTTTCCTGACATCCTCATTGGATGCTTTTATTTCACCTTATGAATGTGCTGCTTGATTTTTTTTTTTTTTTTGGTATTGAAATTCTCAGTGAAGTTAAATGAAAAGGGCCTGTTCTCACAATCCACAAGGGTAAGCTATGTTAATGGCAGTTACATGTGTACATTGAATGTATTTATACATGAAGGTGGCTCCTTATGTTTAGATTTGCAGTCCTAAGGAAAAAATAGCTCCCTGTTTATGAGCTACCAAACAATTTCAGACAATTTAAAGTGGCATTTCTCAAGTCCTGTCCTTATGAATACGCCCTCTGAGTCCTTTTCACTGCACCTGTACAAACAGCAACAAAGAGAAAACATGTGAGTGTGAAAAGGGCCTTCAGCTTCTCCCACCTACTTAATGAAACTTCTTTGCTTTTTTGCAAGCAAATGAAGGACAATAAATTACACAAGATGCTTTTCTTAATGGCAGACGAAGTGATAGGAGTGTCCTCATTTAATGCTCTAGGGGATAAGACTTGTAAAGGGTGCCATAAAAAGTATTTCTGGGATGTGAAAGCTTGCAGAGAGTGAGGCAGTTCAGCAGGTTCTGGAGTTTAAAGCAAAGGGCACTCAGATGTGGATAAGAATTTCCACATTACTGCAAGAGCTAGAAATATTACCAAGAATTGGGTTGTTATTAGAGATTTTTAGCAGAGTTGAGGCTCTTTTTCACCAAATAATCTCTAAAGAGGTCACAGATCATTTGATTAGATGCTGTTCGGATTAGTAGTCAGGAGACTGGAGAAGAACTGGTTGTACCAGAAACTTTAGAGAGACCTTGACTTGATTAATTTTAAATTAAATGTAAAGATAAACAAAGGTAGGCTGACTTGAAATTGAAACTAGTGTTTTCAGTTTCAAAAATGCAGTTTCCTGGACTGGGAGACTCATGGACTTGAATGTAAAACAGAATTTCTGAATGTCAAAGGTACAACAATTCTCTGGGGCTAGAACTGGAAGCAAAGGAAGGGATATAGACCTAATGAATACTCAGCTCAAAAATTGGATATTAGGAATGAGTAGACATCCTATGAAGAATGGAAAAAAGAAAATAATGTTCAGCTAACCCAATTAAGTCTTTGTGGTCAGGAAGCGTATGGCTAGAAAGAGAATTGCCAAAAGACAAACTAAGCTGGTCTCTTCAAACACAACTTAATCAAATAGAGATTATTTTATTCACCCAAACAAAAATAGAAGATGATTTAGAGCCACCGTGCAGTTGAAGAGGGTGCTGTAGTTAAGAATAATACAAATATGAACACTTGGCTCAGTTTCCAGCAGTGATGACGATGTTAAACAAGTCTGTGTTGCTAATGGGAATGTGAGAATGGAAATGGAATTAACCACATCTAAGGTGGCCAGAAAGCTCTGAAGAGATTAATGAGACTGAGTCAGCTTGCAATGGAGGCACTTCCTAGCACTTTGAAAGAAGTGGTTTAAGAAACTGGTAGGCTGCAAACAAAGATTTTGAATGTGTTTATCAGAGACAAAAAAGTAAATGTTGGATCTAACTTAAGAAAAAAGTCAAGGAAACTACAGGTCTGACTTCAAGATGTGTGAAGTTTCAAAATACACATTGGAGGAGAAAAACTAGTAAGAAGATATAGAAATGAAATAAAATGCCACACATGCTTTAACAGTGGCAGTACATGTCCAAATCACCTAACAACTTATTTTTATTATTAAGAAAATGAGATGCAACTCAGTTACTGGGAGAGTTTTTGATATAGTGCTGCATGGCAAATTGCTTGTTAAACTGGAGAAAATTTGGATTAGGAGAAGAAATGTGAGGTGGAAAAAAAAAAGAAATATCAGGCTGAAAGGAAGTTACTAGTGGAGTTCTTCCAAGATGTGTCTAGGGACTGATCTTATTTAACATTTTTAACAGCTTTGGCATAAGAAGTAGGACTGTAGTCATGAAATTTTCCGATAATGCAATATGTAGTGTGAATGTGGAGGAGGATAGCATACAGTAAGAATTGGATAAGCTTCAGAACTGGAATAATAGCAGTGAGATGAATGTGAATATCCCAAAAGGTGAGGTCAGGCACTTTAGGACTGGTTTGTTTTTTTTTCCCCCAAGGAGGAAGTTTTAAAAAGGGAACTGGGAATGGACTATTTGATCACCAGATGGCATGTGTGGATGTGCCTGTGGAGAAGAATATCAATGTGGCCCTGAATGTATCGGGTGAGGTACCTCCAACAGAGATAAACATCACTGCCGTTTTGTGACACACATTGCTTCAGATGGCAATGAGGCCATTTCTATCCAGAGGAACTTCACTTGCATTGGGGGAAAAAAAGAAATTGCTCTTAAGATAGGACCTTATCAGTTTATGAAAGGGGTTACAATGAGGCAACCCCTCACTGCGGTTTGTGGAGCTGGAGGCAGTAGCCTAGGAGGTCTCTTCTGGTTGACTTCGTTTTTAGTTTACACTAATTTCATACATGGAGGCTAGCAAAATCACCCCAAAAAAAGTAGTCTGAGCTTGAATTGTACTTCTAATGAAAAAATATTCCTGTTTTTGTAACAAATTTCAGTAGCTGATAATAATTTGACTAGCTCAGTCCCCAAATTCATATTTGTCTTTTCTGTGGCAAATCATCTCCATTACTAATGTATCCCATATCATCACCTGTAACAAATCCTGTTACCTAGTGATTCCTTTGATATTCAGAAAGGTTCAGCTACTGCATTTGCCTATAGTTAGTAAGCTTTATTGTTAAGTTGCCTTTTTTCTTTATAGGTAATTTTCACCAGACATCCTCAAAAATGCTGAATATATTCTATGGAATCTTAATCCCTAATGTTTTCATGTATTATCATAATCTGAGCCTCATGTTTTTTTTGTAACGGTGGTTTCCTAGTGTTTGCCACTATTTTTTTGCTCTGAGTATGGAGGGGTCTCTGCAGCTCCAGCTTAGACAGCAAAGGGATGTACCGTGTTTTGTCACAGGGATTTAGGATACACTTGTTAGCCCAGGCTTTTATTTTTGATAAACTGATTTCTCTTGTGGTTCCTAATCAAGACGATATTTGGCGACAGTTCTCTATTTAGCTGTGATGAAGAGTCCAGATGAAGGTTTTTGCTGTGCTTCACTTAGCATATGCAGGGCTTTTCCATGAATCTATTATCTTACTTTTTAGATACTGGATGGGCTCATTTCCAGTAGATGACTTGATGTTCACATTTTTTATTTGCTAAAGATTTCTTTGACCTTGGTGAAAACCAAAAGAGAGGAAATAGCATTCAAGGAGGCAGAACTTAAAATGAAAAACACATGAAACAGGAACTCCCCAAGGAACGGAGGAATGGAGCACTGGCCAAACTTGGGGGTGTTGCTGTTCAGCAGCTTTGCCAGGACATATGCAGAGCATCAATATAAAAATACCTTAATAGTTTAAAAACAGAGGGTCCATCCCGAGGTATAAACATATATTTTTTTTTGTTTTAATCACAATTAAAAAATGTGAAGTGTTTGGTGAATTCGCTAATACATCCTGAGTTACAGCTTTCATTTTAAGATTCCAAATTAAATCACAACAGTTTTCTATAGTCACCTAATTTTTTTTTCTGAGAGGTTCTGTGGCTGCCTAGTGAAAGGCATGTATTTATGACTAATTTAAAGTATAGGAGATTTGTTACAATATGCCACACCTGTCATTACCATTGATTTACACATGTACTGACTTGCCATGCTTGCCTATGGGTAGCTTAAAACTACAGACTTGGTACTTGTAGATTATAGAATTACAATACTGAAAAAATATATTTGGGGAGAAATAGAATTTTCTTCATACCAAAATCCAAAGAATATTACTGCATGGGAACTTTTAGCCTGAGCTTTCATTACACTTGTGTACAGGCATATGCATGAGATCCAACCTGAAATATCAGGTTTATTTGATATGAGCAAAAGTAAGTATTTTTTTACTTGAGTAGTGAATATGGTTCTGATTTGTTGCTAACATAGACTCGTCACTTTGAGGATCAAACTTATTTTGGATCAGAAAAGAAATTCAGTGGATAAATCTAAAAATTTCTCACTGAGCAGTTGGAACCTTGATCATAACCTTGAAACATTATAGCACTGACAAGTTAGCATGGATTGCCTACAGTGACTCGTCCCACACAGAGCAGCTGGAGTCTGCACAAGACTGTTTGGGAACTGCAGATTTAGACCATAAGGACTATCTGTGTATGGTCGTAGAATCATAGAATCATAGAATCATAGAATGCTTAGGGTTGGAAGGGACCTCTAGAGATCATCTAGTCCAACCCCCCTGCATACGCAGGGACACCTAAAGCACGTGGCACAGGACTGCATCCAAGCGGGTTTTGAAGATCTCCAGAGAAGGAGACTCCACAACCTCTCTGGGCAGCCTGTTCCAGTGCTCTGTCACCCTCACTGTTAAGAAATTTTTCCTTAAGTTCCTATGGAATTTTTGATGTTTCAGTTTCCGGCCATTTCCTCTAGTCCTATCAGTGGCCACCACTGAAAAGAGACCATCCCCGTCCTCTGCACTCCCTCCCTTGAGGTATTTATATACACTGATTAGATCCCCTCTCAGCCTTCTCTTCTCCAGGCTGAACAGGCCCAGCTCCCTTAGCCTCTCCTCATAGGGCAGATGTTCCAGGCCCCTGATCATCCTTGTGGCCCTGCGCTGGACTCTCTCCAGCAGCTCCACATCCCTCTTGTACTGTGGAGCCCAGAACTGGACACAATACTCCAGATGCGGCCTCACCAGGGCTGAGTAGAGGGGCAGGATCACCTCCCTCGACCTGCTGGAGATGCTCTTCTTAATGCAGCCCAGGATCCCATTGGCCTTCTTGGCCACGAGGGCACACTGCTGCCTCATGGTCAACTTGTCGTCCACCATGACACCCAGGTCTTTCTCTGCAGAGCTGCTCTCCACAAGCTCGGTCCCCAGCCTGTACTGGTGTCTGGGGTTATTCCTCCCCAGGTGCAGGACCTTGCACTTGGCCTTGTTGAATTGCATGAGGTTTTTCACTGCCCAGTTGTCCAGTCTGTCCAGGTCCCTCTGGATGGCAGCACAGCCCTCTGGGGTATCGGCTACTCCTCCCAGTTTGGTATCATCAGCAAACTTGCTGAGGGAGCACTCTGTGCCTTCATCCAGGTCATTGATGAATAAATTGAACAGGACTGGACCAAGGACTGACCCCTGGGGGACCCCACTAGTCACAGGCCTCCAACTAGACTCTGCACCGCTGATCACCACTCTCTGGGCCCTGCCATCCAGCCAGTTCCTAATCCATCTCACTGTCCACTCATCTATCCCACACTTCCGGAGCTTGCCCAGGAGGATGTTGTGAGGGACGGTGTCAAAAGCCTTGGTGAAGTCGAGATAGACGACATCCACCGCTCTCCCCTCGTCTATCCAGCCGGTCATTTCATCATAGAAGGCTATCAGGTTAGTCAGGCAAGATTTTCCCTTGGTGAATCCATGCTGACTACTCTTGAGCACCTTCTTGTCCTCCATGTGCCTGGAGACAACAGCCAGTATGAGCCGTTCCATCACTTTTCCGGGGACGGAGGTGAGGCTGACTGGCCTGTAGTTGCCTGGGTCCTCCTTCTTGCCTTTTTTGAAGACTGGCGTGACATTGGCCTTCTTCCAGTCTTCCGGCACCTCCCCCGTTCTCCAGGATCTTTCAAAGATGATGGAGAGCGGCTTAGCTATGGCATCTGCCAGCTCCCGCAGCACTCTGGGGTGCATCCCATCAGGGCCCATGGATTTGTGGGTATCGAGGTTCCTTAGGTGCTCTCTGACCCAATCTTCCTCTACCCAGGGCAAGTCTTCCTCTCCACCAGCTTCTTCTCTTGCCTCTAGGGCCTGGGGCTCTAAAGGGCTGCCCTTGGTAAACACCGAAGCAAAGAAGGCATTGAGCAACTCTGCTTTTTCTGTGTTATTTGTAACCAAGGTGCCCATCCCGTCCTCCAGCGGACCCACGTTCTCCCTGATCTTCCTTTTGCTGTTAATGTATTTGAAGAATTTTTTTTTGTTATTTTTAACGTCCCTTGCCAGCTTGCCTTCCAGACGTGCCTTAGCTTTCCTTGTCGCATCTCTGCACTCCCTGACTACGTTCCTGTATTTCTCCCAGGGGGCCTGTCCTTTTTTCCACATTCTGTATACCGCTGCCTTCTGCTTGAGCATTGCCACAAGCTCCCGGCTCATCCACGCAGGTCGCCTGCCCCCTCTGCCTCCCTTCCTACACACAGGGATGCACTGTTGCTGGACGTGGAGAAAGTGCCGCTTGAAAACTAACCAGCTCTCTTGGGCCCCCCTGCCTTCTAGAGCACTAGCCCATGGGATTCTACCGAGGAGGTCTCTGAAGAGGCTAAAGTTGGCCCTCCTGAAGTCCATCGTCGCAAGGCTACTTACAGCCCTTCCTCCTCCTCGTTGAATCCTGAACTCCACCAACTCATGGTCACTGCAGCCGAGGCTACCCCCCACCTTCACATCTCCTACTAGGCCCTCCCTATTTGATAGCACGAGGTCCAGTAGCCCACCTCTCCTCGTCGGCTCCTCCACAACCTGCGTCAAAAAGTTATCGTCGACGCTCTGCAGGAACCTCCAGGACTGCTTATGCCTGGCTGTGTTGTCCTCCCACTTGATGTCGGGGTAGTTGAAGTCCCCCATGAGAACCAGGGCCTGTGACCGTGAGGCAACATCCAGCTGCCTATAGAAGGCCTCATCAACCTCCTCGTCTTGGTCAGGTGGCCGGTAGCAGACACCCACCACAGTGTCTCCCACATTAGCCTGCCCTCTAATCCTTACCCACAAGCTCTCAACTCGCTCATCCTCGACTCCCAGGTTGAGCTCCATGCATTCCAGTTGCTCTCTCACATAAAGAGCAACTCCACCACCTCGCCTTCCCAGCCTGTCCTTCCTAAAGAGCACATAGCCTTCCATGGCAGCGCTCCAGTCGTGCGAGCTATCCCACCACGTCTCTGTGATTCCGATGAGATCATGACGCTGGGACCGCACACAGATCTCCAGTTCATCCTGCTTATTCCCCATGCTTCGCGCATTGGTATACAGGCATTTCAGGGAAGCAACAGAGGCCACAGGTTTCCCAGGAGGGGTGAAAGAGGACCCTCTGTGATCATTTCCTATCCTCACTTCCCCACTACCATACTCCCGCTGGACGCCATCTGACCTGGGCTGTGCGGTACTGCTTGCCGCGTCAGTGTGCCACTCCCCTTCCCCCTTCTTGCCTAGTTTAAAGCCCTCCTAACCAGGTTGGCCAGCCTTTTTGCAAAGAGACGTGTGCCCCTCTTGCTAAGATGAGTACCATCGTTCCCCACTAGCTGTTGGTCATCAAACAGAGACCCATGGTCGTAGAAGCCGAAACCCTGTTGCCAGGTCCAGCGGCGCAGCCAGTTGTTAAGCTGCCATATTCGCCTTCTCCTCCTTGAGTCCATTCCCCTCGTTGGCAGAATGGAGGAGAACACCACCTGGGCACCTGTACCTTTGATGGCCATCCCTAGGGCTCTGAAGTCTTGCTTGACGTCCCTCATTTTCCCCATGGCATCATTAGCACCCACATGAATCAATAGTAGAGGATAATAGTCCGACTCCTGAACAATTCTTGGGAGCCTTTCTGTGATATCCTTTATTTTGGCCCCAGGTAAGCAGCAGACCTCTCTGGATGAGGGGTCCGGTCTACATATCGGTGCCTCCGTGCCCTGCAGCGTGGAGTCACCCACGACGATCACCCGCCGCTTCTTCCGGGTGCTCCTTTTCACTTTAGGGGGAGCAGCCTTGCTCATGGTCTTGAAACAAAAAACTTTGCTATTTTTTGACATGAGTGACAAAAAGCATGATAGTTTTGTCTTTCATATATTAACTCCATGTAGGAAGTGCACCTCCATGACCTCCAAATCTCTTTCCTGTAACTTATTTTAATAGGAAGGTCTTCCTCCACTTGAGATAGCCTGTTTATTTTTCCAGAGCAGGCTCTTGAATTGTCCATCCCTAGGTATTTTCTATCTATCTGGTGTTTATATGACATGGTGGGGGAGGTAGAGCTGGGGATCAAATACTCATGTGATTGTGCAGGGGTGGGTAGAGGCCAGACTGGTGAGGGGATAGGAGCAGCCCGTGTCCATCCTAACAGCCCTTATAAAAAGCAGCACAAACTAATACTGTCTTGTTTCCTTTGGGGGTAGCTAAGGAGAAGTCGGAGGAGGCATCTATATCTCCTGTCCTGCCTTTGGGTTTCCCCCATCTCACATAGACCCTTGATCCTATTACCTCACTCAGCGGGCAACAGGATGTCTGCCTGAAGCCCCCTACCAAATACAGGTAGAAAGTCATAACCAACACCATGACTGTGAGCTGACATTTTTTAAATGGTTTAATATTACAAATTATTTACTGGATGATCAAGTGAAAGAGGGGTAGAAAATAAAACAGTTAAAATAGAGAAGCATTTTTTTTCTCCTTAAAATCTGTCTCTTCCTTTTGGAAGAGAATTGTTATTTTCCTTGTGGAGGAGGATATCAAATAAACTGTCTTTTTGCCAAGCTTTATGGGACTAAACAGATTTATGGAACATTCCTGATGGACTCAGGCTGAGAATCTGGCTTATATAACTCTCATGATCTTTCTCTTTTGCTTTTCCTATTTCCCTCTCAGCTGCCTTCACCCCTGCTTCATGGAGCACACAAGGCTCTGGAGACCTGGTCTTTCTCTCATTTTTCTGCAGTAGCAAACTCTTCTGTTCTTACTCTTCTATCATCTTCCTCCATGCAGGGTCACAGAGGAGAAATGTTCAAGTTCTGCCACATTTTATTTGGCTCATTTCTAATGGGAAAAATATCTGGGAATCATTATTTTGTGTTCAGACAATTACCTGTACATCATTTGCAGTTTTCTTGTTGATGTGACATATGTATAACATTCAGGTTTTTTAGACAGTTACATCATGTTGTTTGATATATACATAACATCTGTAGTGTGATTCATAAAACAAGCTGTGGCATCACACATACCTCTCAATTTACTGAATCTCAAAATACAAAGGCTCATCTCTGAAGCCATGTGTATTTTTCTACGCATAAAACTTTAAAAAACCCACATGATTCTTGATATTGATACAAATCTTGAATGTGAATAATCATAAAGCAACACTCCCCAAGTCTGTACCCACAGTAAAATCTCAGTTGTAGTTGAATAACTGAAATGTAAAATTCTTTTTAATCACAACTAAGATGTTCAAATTACGGAATATTAGATATCTTGTTTGACTGAATAAGGCTGGAAGCCAGTTAGAACTTTCATTTAGATTTTTTTTCTTTTGTGTCTCTTCAAAATGTTCTTATTATTGAATATCATATGTCTTGCTGTGTTTCTAAATTCATGCACATTTCCTGCTAGGAACATATGGAAAAGAGTAGATGGTTCAGAGTGAAATCTGGATGACATAATAAACCGTGAGAGAGAAACTTCAAGGATTAATACAGATCCAAAGACTGAAACTATGTCTACTGCTAAGTACACACTACCATTTTTTATAGTGCAGACTTTTATGAGGCAGAAATAGGAAAATGTAAAAATCAGACTGCTACAAAATATTAGAATTTTGTGTATTTGCATTTTCTGGATGTGATGGACAATTTTAAAAAGTTAGCTTTTAAAACACTTCCTCATTTTAGTGATTTTAAAGTGTGGGTATAGCAGTGTAATCTCAGAGCATGCTGTCTTCTCTTTTTCCAGAATTTGATTTCTTCCAAGCAAATGAGCAATTCCTGTGGCTCCCTCTCACCAGGGCAAGTCAATAACGCAACATGTGCAGATGTGCTGCTCATAGACAGCTTGGAGAATCCTACAGCCACAAACATGGGATATCAGCACTGATATATGTATTTTGCATTAAAAGTTACAAATGAGGTGATGTTGCTTCTCATAGTAGTCATGCCTTGAAAGTCATGTCTTTGGCCAGACCCTCAACTCGTAGAAAAAAAATAGCTGTCCAGCTGTAGACAAGTCTGTTCCTGTTCAGTGAATCACTGTCAGCATTGCCCGTTTCTCTCGCTGACTACCAAGGAAGAAGAAGCTAGAGGTCTTATCCTGATCCAACACGAATGCTTTCAAACTTTCAAACTAGAAGAAAAGGACCTCACCCAAAGTTTTCCTAAAATTGCAATATGTATTAAATGGAACTAAAATATGGGCTGAAAAAAACAAAATAAAACAAAAACAAAAAAACCTCCAAACTTTGGAATATTTTAAACTCTGTATTAGCTCTCTTTTAAAGTTTATCTTTAGATGGTGCTCGTGGCGACCAGGAAGTTTGTGGCTGTGCTGTCCTGGCAGAGGGCAGTGGCAGCAATAGGCCCCTTCGAGGAATATAGTGGTCCTGACTCGGTGAGTCCAAACCCTTGGAAGTGCTGCAAAGTTTTCCAAAAACAAGCTCCTTTCTCAGCCGGAGACAGACCAGAGCTTGGAAAAGCTGTGCTGTGGCCACTTTCCTGGGAGAGCCCACGGAAGAAGTGGAATGCACAGTAGAGCGACCAGAGGAAAAAGATAAAATTAGCAGTAATAGCACAAGAAAAAAAGGAGAAAAAGATCTCATCTCTTCACCTTTTTAGAACTCCTCCACAAATTTTAACACAGAAGCAATAAAAATATTCTATTATTTCCTGTTGGTAACCAAAAGGAAGCCGTCCTGCAGAATGTGTTTCCTGGTCATGAGAAAATACTGACACAGTAATAGAGCTAGGTTTGTACTAGAGAGCATTGATTAGTATTAACTTTTTTCCAACTCATTCATGTAGCCCAAATCCTTAATTGAGTGTTCAGGAGTATTTAATGAAGTTGAAGAATAGAAATAAAGCATTAAAAGATTGGGTGCCCTTAATTTTCATGAATACAATTATCCACTATTTTAAATATTATTTCATGTGCCAGAAGTGTTTTGGTGTGCTCTCAGTCCTCACCACAGCGGATCTCTTGTTTCCTTAAGTGGGCATTTCACTTGACGGTCTCAAGGATTACTTCCTTGAAATTTTTTATCTGTACTGATTACAATGAAAAACCATAGAAATATCCATAAAATATGAAGTTAATTTTACCCAGGAAACAAGTAATATTGAGTCACTAACATTGGCAAAGGTGTCTGCTTAACAGAAGCTATTCTTAGCCAATTCCTGTATATACTTCACTCAAACATAGTCATGCCATTTAATTCAGTTACAAGTGCCAAAATAAACATTTAATTGACTTTTCTTTTACAATAACTTGTCTTAACTTTGGCTAAGCTTTGCTACAGTTACTAATAAACCTAGTATGAAGTCCACACAGTGTTAGCTCAAATATTACTGGGAGATGAGCACCATTTTAATTCTACTCTTTTTTTAATCATAAAAAATAAGAATAAAAATCCTTTCCAATTCTGCAGTCACGGCATTACAATAAATGTTCATGCTGAGAACTTATAGAACGTTTGTTCTTTTGTACATTAAAGCATGGAAGTCTTACAATATTTGGTTATAACCATCCTTGTGCTCAAAATGCTTATGGGAATATAATTTCCTCTTGGGCAGTTGATTTTTAAATCCATTTTAACATTTTACTCTTGGATGTGTAAACAATTTCTGAGAAGCAGGGCATTCATGTCATTTTACCAGTACATCACAGAGTAGTTATCCTCAGGTTTCACTGAAGCCATGGTATTTCTAATCCACTTCAGTCCTGGGAAAGTAGCACCCTGATTTAATTAGAAGAGCAATGAATGTAAATTGACTTAGGAGAAGAGCTAGATTCTTTCTGTCTTCACTGAAAATTCATATTCTGGGTGATATGCAGGAAAAAATCTCTTATACCTACTTTGAAAGAAACATTAGCCCTCAGTACTTTAGCAGGATGAGTTTCTGAAGTTATCTGTGCAACTCCATCTGAGTTCACTGTACATCAATCTACATCTCTGCCATTGAGAGGCGAATCTGGTCTCTGGTTTCTCCCCTGTGTCTGGACTAATATCAAAGAGTACACATTCTGAAAATATGACATCTCAGTAGCACAAAAAAAAAAGAGCAGATTTTCTGAAACGTGTGTCCACGTGGCTCACTCAGGTTTTGCATTTTCCATTTGCTTCTGCTGAAGATCTCAGAATATTATAAATAAACCACTGTTTTTGCAATACTTCTGGGAGACAGGAAAGGATATACAATTTTTTTTAATTCTCTGAATCACTATTTGCAATGCAGTGACTGTACATTTAGTGAGGCAAAAACCTGGAGAACCAGAATACCTAATATGGAAACTTCAAGGAGAGTTTATACAAGCAGAATATAATTACTGTGTGGTTAGGACTCTGAAGTTGCTATCTCCAGTCTTCAAAAATAAACATGCATTAAGTGGTCATGATATCTCTTTTATGCTTTTATGCTCCTAAAACAACCTTCCAGGAGATCATAGTTTCTTTTAGCCTTGTGGTCCAGAAGTGGTATTAGCAGTGGTGGCTGCAAATTGAAGCTGGCGCAGAACATGGCAGGTCACTTATTAAGTGGAAGAGAGTAACAAGAGATACTCTGTGGAAGGGGGAGTGGGTGTTCCTTGGCGTACTGACAGATACCGCTCTCAGGTGTGGCCCCTCTCATCAGAGATGGACACGTCTGCGGAGGTAATGAAGGAAGGAAGTCTGGAAGCATGTGGGTGTGATTCCCGCCCCAGGGAAAAAGGGAATTGTTTATTCCAGCACCAGGAAGAGAGTTGGCTCCCCACATAGGGTTAGACCATTTATTTTCAACAAATAATTTATTCACGGAAAAATGCAATTTTAGTTGGCTTGAAAATATCCTTGAATGCAGCCCACATCTGCAGAGCAGTTTAAGCTTTTTTTTTTTTTTTGCCTTTTTTTTTTTTTCATTCTTTCCTTGGGGTAGGTGCATAGAGATTTATTTTGTCAGGGCGAGGTGCAAGTTTGTGGAGATGATAGTCTCTCCAGTCCTCTAGTGATCTGCATGTTAATTTAGTCTGTAAAAACTCGGGTTCAGTTTTGTCTTCTGCCTTTGTGATCTGAACAGACCAGTCTCGCCAACAAGAGTATTGACTCCACCACCATGTTTTTGAGCAGGACTAACTAACTACTGTGCATGCCACCATGTGCACAGGGGTTGTTCCAGAGGGATGCATAAAGCCTAGTCCAACAGGACATTCCCAGAGGAAGGGTTTTCAGGGAGAAGCCCTGCTCCGTGGTGGCCAAGGAAGGGCCTCTTGAGGAATCTCTGCTCTTGCTACTGGCTCATTGCATAAACATGGTATTTATAGAAAGAAAGCAGGCTCCAGGGGCTGTGATTATTGGGTATCCACTAAGAGGCAAGACATTTGTAGTGCAGGCCTTATTTTGGTGACTTTTAAAGTTATTTCGTATAAAACAGAACTGACATCACTACCAGCTGTGCATGTTTATTTCTCTCTCTGGACATCCTCTAGTCTGGGACCTGGGCACCCTTCTGGGATGGAGAGTCCACCCTCCTCAGGCTGAAGGGGGATGTGGTCTTCACTGCCTCCACCCAGGCTGAGTACATGGCTAGTGATAGGGGCACTATGGTGTAAGGTGGCCTGTCCCTCTCTACCATATCATGGTTGTAAATAGTGTCTAAGTTTTGCCCTTTTTAATCCTTGCTTTGCTTTCCATAAAGATGCCTAAAACAAGGCTGAAATATTTTTAAATGAAAAAAAAAGCTTAAAAATTTGTAAATGAAAATGAAACAATTTCTTTCTGAATTGAAGGATTATGTTTTGGGTTTTCTTTTTTTCTGGTTGCCAGAATTTGCAATAAAAACATCAATTTTGTTCTAGTTCTGGTCCATTCGTTTTGGAATTTGAGTTTAATTTTATTTCCATGAGTGCACAAAAAAAAAAAAAATCTACACCCCCTCATCACTGTATGAATTGATCTCCATTAAACCAACCTTACGAAGACTCTATCATTTTTGTGCCAGTTTGAACTGAGCCAAAAATCAACTGAGATTGTGTAAAAGTACTTTTTGGTATGCATGTAAGATCTGTGTCCGGTGTTTTTTGGCTGCTGGTTGGTTTTCTGGCTGGATTTTAAGGTGTTACAGAGTCTGCCTTACTCTTTCTTTCTGTTTTTACTGACATTTTCAATCTTGTGGTCACCAGAGGGATACAAGTCTGAGTCCCCTCATTTTGAAAAATAGGAAAAGTTTCAAACACCATCTTTTGACCTTTAACTATGAAGATTGTCTATTTCCTTAGGCTTTTGGAGGAGAACTGGGGGAATGAATGGAATAGGACATATTTAACTGCTTTGAATTACTACCTGGCTAAGTTAATATAGCTTTGTTTTGTATGAGCTCTGTTGTGTTGGGCTTGAATTTTAAAAAATTGGTAATGTGCCGAAAGCTATGGATAGTCATTGTCTTTTGTATTTTATTTGTGTTAAATAAAATAAGAACAATGGAAGCACAAAAAAAAAAAGAAAAAAGAAAAAAAGAAAAAAAGCAACCCTAGAGGTGAGTCATAAATAAGCATTATTTAGTTTCAAACGGACATGTTTAGTTTCTGAGTAATAATAGGAGACATAGCTAAGGGTTTTAAATATATACGGAATGACTGAGAAGTAAATAGCGCTGGGATGATTGTCTGAAATAAGGACATTTTTTTCTGTCTTTTTTTTTCCTGACCCACTGATAAAATTTAATCTTCCCTTTCTGAGTTATGTTTATTTTATTAACAGAATAAACAAAAGGACAAATGACAAATTAGTAGGATTTACAATGAAAGCTATTGAAATGTAACAGTTGGTCAGCTGAATATGGCATTATGTTTTGCGATAGCTGAGAGAGGCAAAAAGTATCTGAGTGAGACAGAAAAAGAGATGAAAATCCCTGTGAATCTTCAAATAATCTAATTTTGAAATTTTACACTGAGCCAAAGAGACTCACATGACTAGCAGAAAGCAATGACCGTGGTAAAGAACACCACTATTTTCTTTTAAGATCTATGGCTAAAACCTTTTTTTATTATTTTTTTAAGTATTTTATAAAGGAGAAAATACTGACATTTCCTTCTGCCAAGAAGGACAAATTTCCTTCTGCTTTTGGTGGACAAATTTAATGTGTTTCCATCTGTCATACCCATATCTCCCAGCAGCCCAGGCACGTGCTGGGATGCTCCATCTCTCTGTTAGGTAGTTAGGCACTGCTAGCTTGTCCTGACCTCTGTAAAAACCCTGTCGAGTCTGACAGCAGTCTGTACTACTGGCATCTTCTCCTCTGAGGCATTATGTGTTTGCTTTACTTACCTTTCTCAGTAATTTTTTTGCCCCACTTCATCTAAACCCTTCCAAGTTGCAATGATTTTATAGAGATTGCTTTTACCACATTGACATGAAGGGAACTTATATTTATTAGTTGCTTGGTTACCTCTGAATAGTGGGACCTCTAGAAATACACGTCTAGCACCTCTGGCAGACTGGCTTGCACTTTCCTAGTGATTTCTGTAGAAAACTCTCAAGTTATTTTTGGTTTCAAGTTATTTGTGAATAAAATACAAGGACAAACAACCTATTGTGCAGTAAGAAATGCTCTGTCTGCATAAATGCCCTGAAGTTTTCTGTTGGTCATTTTCATCCAGAGTACCTGAATACTGCTAAACAGCATATAAAACTCAGGCTATTTGCATTTTTCCCCCAAAGTTCTCTAATGAGTCTATGCTTTATTTTCATGAACGTTTTATAAGCTGCCTGAAGGCTTGTAGGTGTTGGTGGGCATTTTTTTTTCTTAAAAACTCACATTTCATTAAAAAAAAAAAGTCCCCCACTGATATTCTAAGAATGAATTTTCATCTTTGTTACATGGCTCATCAAACAAATGGTTCCAATTTTTCAGATTTAATGCTAGACAGATGTTGTGTTAGACAGATATTACCATATTTTTGGAGTCTTACATCTTAGAGGATATATTTTTTTGCAGGCTGTGCTGCACACCAGACAAAAACTTTGTCCAAGAAGCTGTAAAATAACACTTGTGAAATCTTAGCATTCCAAAACCAGAGATGCTATTGCATGATCTTGGCCAAAGTCAAATGAGGGGGTAAGCAGCACACTGAAACAGTTGAAATCTAAGTTCCTCATTATGAGCTCAGGATTGCAAGTTGATTAGCTCTCTGGCCCCAGTCCAGAAAAGCACTTAGACTGAAAAAGTCTATTGGAAATGGGTGTTTAATTCATGTAAACATATTTTGAAAATCTTAGCCCTAAGCATTGACTGCCGTAGGTCTATTCACGTATCTAAATTAAGCAGGATGCTGGCAGAGATCTTGGTTGCTTATCACTTCTTTGTAGTATCAAGTCCCGTTTGCTGGGTTGGTCTTGCGGTATGGATTGCTGCTGCAGGCAGTTTCCTCCAAGGATATCTTCGGGCTCTGCGAGGTGGCAGAGCCTGTAAACAAGCAGTGAGCACTGAATGGATTTGTGAGAGAGGAGAATTTAGGAAGCCATGCAAGGGAGTGAGGGAACAAGAGCAACGCAGGACTGGGAGTCACAGACTCAACCACACAAAATTCCTTGTATCTTTCCCAATACAGTTCTGAGACAGCTTCTTCAGGTTCTTAATCTCACCCACGTTCTCCGGGACAAGGATAAAATTTCTCTCTCTCTCAGTTTTTGATCTTTAGTCAGCCTTTGCTCCACTGTTGTATCCTCCCAATGGTTGGAGCTCGTCCTCTCTGAAGCTTGTTAAATCACAGCTTTTTGCTTCCCAGTGCCATGTGCTGACAAGTCCTCCAGAAAAGAGTATCTTGCACCTCTCCTGCTTCCCCGTAATGCTTTGATGGATGGAGGTAAAGTCAGAACTGGTGGTATGTAATGACACTTGGATTTTTATTTTGTGTGCCCTCTGCTACCTATGAGGGTAGATGCACCTGGGGGCAAAGGCAGGCACTTCTCTTTGGTAGGGAACAACACATGTAGCTCTGTGGGTCCTTTTAACAGCTTCTCACTTTCCAATTGGAAATAGATTCCCTCAGGAATGTCTAGAGAAGGTAGCATGTGTCTAAAGAAGGTATCAGTTATGTTTCATGGAACTCCACTGGAACTAATATATTCCTCCTCTCCCCAGGACTAATTAGTTTGGGTATAATTCGGAGATAGCATAGCTGTGTAGCTTCCAACACGTGAGATAGCTCTTTCACCAACAGCTCAGGTAACTCTGCATGGTGCTGAATTATGGCAGTGAGATCCATCCTGAGCAACTTTTTCAAAACAAGGAAACTCCAGAAGGTAAATGGATATAAAATCTGTTTCAGTGAAATATAAAATTAAATAAGAAATAGCCACAGGAAACTTGCAGATTTTTGCTAACACCTTAATTAAATCCCACAGGTTGAGGAAAATTAATTGAAGACTTTTACCACTTTTCCCACTAACTTTTCCTACTCCAGGGGTTCAGATAAATAGAATTTACAAACTCATCCACTGTTCTGCTTTAAACTTCATGAAATGTTGGGGTTTTTTTTTAGTGGGAAATTAATTAGGAATAGTCCTTATTATACCTTTTATGTGGGTAAGGCTCCTGAGGCATTGTAAACATTAATTAAGCCCCATAATAGCCTCTGAAGTAGATAGTGCTAGCCAATGGTTATACTGAAAATAAAGCCTCTCCTTCTCATTTGAGCTGATGATACACCCCCTCTATCCCAGCAAACCTACTTTAAGTATGAAGAAATGAAAATATGGAAAGAAAGACCACTAGGGAGTGCTCTCTGGTGTTTTCACTCTGTCTGAAGACAATTTCTCTAGGCTACAAGGCTAAAATATCTGGTGCAATGCTATTTTCAACTTACCAATATTTAGGTCATTGCTGTACCCAAATTTGCTACCTGTTACATGACATTTTGCATGTCTAGATAAAATATAGGCATTTTATTCAAGTACCAAACTTCAAATAAAGAGTCTGGATCTTTTTCATCTTGCCTGCAAAAAATTATTTTGGATATTTTCGTTTGATAGCTTACAAGCTGAATGTTTCTGGGAACTGAATGTGTTTGAACCATTCAGGGAGACTTTGAAGACTTGAGTGCAACTGTACCCACATGTCTCTCCTGCTAATATGCTTCCCTGGAATAGGAGATGTAATAGCTCAATACATCTGCATCACATTAATACTGTACTGGAATACTGGTACAGTAATGCTGTTGTAACATGATCCCATAGACAAATCACAATGGTTGTAAGACTTTCATATGGTTCTGGTGTATGAAAGCCATTAGTGTCAGCTGCAGCTTGTAGGGCTGTTGCTTATGAACATTAGGGAGCAGCAAACAGTGCATTCAGTGCCTTTGAGTATCGTAAACTGCTGCATTATCAGCTCCAGCACTGCCTTCCTCTGATAAGGAGAACAGATCCAGAAATGTGTAACCACTTTAGACTCCAACTTCTTCTATCCTAAAAGTCACTTTTCTAAAACTTCATTGATTTTTGGTGTCTCTTAGACAATAGCCCATAAGTCATTTGCTAAAATGCCTGATATTCTTATATGCTTCAAAAAAGTGCCCTTGCTCCTAAAAGGATTGAATAGATGTTGTTTGTGTTCCTTTAGACTTTGTGTTCAGCTCCAAACACCAAGCCGTATCATCTAGACTCCCAAACCCGTTAATATCTAAGGAAATACTCCCCTCATTTTCAATGGGCTCTGGACTGATCGTCTGTCCTGCAAACAATAATTGCGTAGACTTACAGGCTGCATCTAAACTACATGCCAGTTGGATATAGACACAATAAAACAAAACATTTCTAATATACCTAGGCATAGATGTGAGAAAGGAGGAGCCTGGAAAGTCACGCAGTGGAGCAGTGGCAGCGTTAGATACTCAACTCCAGCTATCAGGAGCCTCAGTCGTTGCCCTTGCTGTAAAGCACATAGATGGGTTATTTCATATTTTATCTGATAGGCTAGAATTTTAGGAACGTGCACATATAATTACCATATAACTTCCTGAAAAACAAGCCAGTTGGTGGATGGATGTATTAAAACTCAAATTACAAGCTTTTTCTGCTAGAAGGAATAGGAATCAAGCTGCAGATGTTAGACACAATCCTCTCCCTCCTTCCCAACCAGCATTATGTTATTTTTTCACAGATCTGATTTATACAATAGCAATATGTAAGACAAGCAGTTTAGCAAAAGAAACTGAGTGTAGCCAAGAGAAAAGTGGGAAGCAATTTGTACAGGCTGATTACAGTTGCTTTTAGCATATCTATAAATGAACAAACAAACAAATACGCTCCTGCCTTCAGTTATGTGTTTATTGCCATAGATCACATTGCTTATACAAATAATGAATTTTACTCAGTTGTCATAGTTTTTGTCCAAGACGGCCTGAAGATTATGAGTCTATAGAATAACTGCAAACTGGATCGGGTCAAAGATCCAGGAGCCCGTATCCTAGAGCGCCTGATAGAAGATGCCTTAGAAAAAACATCAAAACAGGACAAGCATATAATGAAACTACCCTGGAACAGTCCCATGGCTTCAGTGATTTGTGGTGCAGGTGCTTCCTGAGCCAGCAGCAGTTTCTTTGTATTTAATAGTTGCAGTAGATGGATTTTTCATCCGTGAATTTATCCAATCACTTTCTGAAGCAATGCAAACTGATAGCATCTGCAATGGCAGGTCCTGAGGGGCCCCTGGAGCTGTCACCACCACCTTCTGCAGGCAGGACCCTCCAGCAGGATGCACCCTGGGCATGGGGAACAGTAGTGCCCATGGTCTGGCAGAGAGACCTGGTAATCCCCGCTGGGCACCCCATTTCCAAACCCATCTGCTTTATCTCAAGATGGAAAGCCCTTCATCATCATCCTGGACAAAACACAGCAAAACTGCTGAGACTTGGCCCAGGCTCTCCTGAAATGCTTTGCTTTTCCAAAAGCTCTGGAGGGATAAACAGTGCTTGGCGCAATGTCCTTGCAATGATCTCTGCTAGAGCTGCAGGGAAGTTTTGCTTTCTGGTGGGGAAAAGGTAAGTACTGTACTTTTTTTTTCACCCACCTCAGCATTCTTCCGTTTTTGTGTGTGTACTGCTTAGCCAAAGAAAATTGCAAAAAATCCCCAGTGTGAGAGGATTTAGTGAAAATGACAACACCAACAGTCTTTTATCTATGCTGACTGAAAGATAATCCATATACGCAAGAATCTGATGCTTCAGCTTACCGGGGGTGACAGATACATAATAGAATCTCTTGAGCATTATCACTTTGCAATAGCAGAGCACTGTCATCTTTTGTCTGACTCTGGCCTATGCAAGTTGTTTGGTAAGTTTAAAATTCCTAGCACAAACTACAGAAATCTACCTCAAAGCTGTTGGAAAACAGATTAGATATCGATAAAAAACTAAATAAGCCTTGAGTACTCGAGGATTCCTGCTCATTACTTATTTGAAAGTGGTGTTAGGTGCAGGCTGAAAATCTAGATTTTAGTTAAGGATGGACTTTTTCACTAAATAATGCATATTTCTATTGAATTGTTGATTCATCTTGCTTTGTAACCCCCCTCCAACCCTCTTCTGCACTTTTTTTCTATATTTTCCCAGAAATCTTCAGAATTTTCATGAGCATTGGTATGACACTGGACAGTTCTACCTTACCCCAAGTTTCTGAACCCTTTTCATTTTGAATCTTTGAATCTACCAAATGCATATATTCAAAATAAAATTTGAGATAGCCTGAAATGTCAGAAAGATAAAATGCAAACAACCAGGAGCCCGTGCTGATACTCTCTACTCAAAATGGATATACCTAGCTGCATTCAGGAGCAGGATAGGGACCGAGTGAAACTATTTATTCTCTCTATTACTGTCATGATGGAAGGCATACTGAGAAAAGACACGAGTTTTGCTATGTCCTCTGAAAACACAGAACACGAGAATAAAACAGTTGTCATGTTTGCAATTTCTGTAAATAGAGAGGACCAATTAGCTCACTTTAGGAGATAATAGATTGGAAGGAGAGCAATGGCCAAGAGCTTTGCCTTTTCCTGTCCCCAGTTCAACAAGTTTTATAATATCTGACTTGGAATAGCTCTGCCGATATGCTTAACGTTAGATAAACAGGTAATGACTTTCCTGAAAGAGAAAAAAAAATTGAACAGGTTAGAAAGAGAAAATATTTGTGCTTTCTTCTGTAAATTACAGTCTGCTGCAATGTCAAAAAGAGCTTATTCTGAGATAGGAAGTCATAACCTAATTTTGTGTTAAAGAAGGCAAACAAATAGATTTTGTAAATCTATCTGTATAACTGAGGTTTGCTTGGAAGTAGGCCTGTGCTAGTTCAAAAACTTGTGAAGCTTTCAATTAATCTCATCTGGGTTTTGAGGTTGCAATGAGATTAGCTCCCAAGGAACAAGGGGGACTTTGGATGTTTTCTTGTGCCTCTGTGATGGCCTTGCTGAATTCTTGGGCATACCTGGTAATAGAGTAAATGTGGAGGATTTGAAGATTTGTGATGCTGATCAGGTGGTATGACCTTTTCCATGACACATGACACTTACCAGAAAAGCCTGCTCCTTAATTTCTGTACTGTACTTGGAATTCTGTCTTGAAGCCCTGTCTTTAGGGAAAGCAGATAGCCTTTGCTGAAATTTATTCTTCCTTAGGCCCGTTATTCTAGTATTTAATGGCCCAGTCTTGTTTTAGAATCAATTTGGTCAACACTCAACTTCTGTACATTGATGCTTATTATAGTTTTTCTTCCTGCTAGGTTAAAGAAAGACCCATCCTATTAAACTTAACCCTGCACCAACATTTATCCAATATCTAATTTCAATCTTCATGCTTTATGCGTCCTATAGTGTCTTATCAGTGAGGTCTGCTTCCTCTATTGACAAAAACAACCTTGAAGGACATTTTTTTCTTTGCTACTTTTACATGAGCTTAATTTTTCTAGACCTTTTCTGTTAGCCAGATGTTGACTCTATCCTTTACTACCTTTTTTTTTGTCCCCAGCAGTTGTGACATCCTGATTTCAGGTTAGTGGATATGTAAAATCTGCTGCTTGAGTTGAATGAATCAAAGAGTCCCCAGCATGCCTTCTATTTTAGCTGATGCAAAACTACTAATTGACTTTTCTACAAGTCTGTGCTCTTGCACTCACACCACAGCACTCTTTGCGGGAGGCAGCTTCTAAAGAAGTATGCATGAAGCTACCCTCAGTGCCTCAGGGGCTGTGGCGTTATTTAATTGCTATTAAAAACTTTACCTCAGTGTCCAAAGAATGGCAATAAAAATCAGTTATCCAAAGGGGATGCCAGGAAATAGATGGAGAAAATTTGTTCAGAAAAGTAGTAAGAACCACCTCAGAGCAGAAACACTGAGCAGAGAGACATCAAAGGCAGAGGGCAGTTGAAAACTTCTTCAGATATCATTCCTTAAGGCAAATACTCTCTGTGAGCCAGACTTCTGTCTGGAATATCTGGCCAATGTCCATCTCTATATGTACAGTAGATATGGCCATTGATTTCCAGTCACATATTGCACATCACGCTTTATCTTCAGAAGTAGAAAAGAATTTATTTAACTCTATGTGTGGGAGAAATTCTAATCATATATTAGGAAATCTATGAATCTTTTTGCCATCACATTTGTAAGACATAAAATTAAAAACATGCAAATGCTAAGCTTAGTAATATGGAACTGGATCAGTAATAGAAAAGTGGATCACCCAGTTCTTCCTTACTTATTTTTGATAACTGCTACACCACATCACACCTGAGAGCAGGTACAGTCACTGTCCTTATGTACTTCAGATCTTAGCTGTATCAGCCTCTGAGCCTCTCCCTCGCCTTTTGGCACTCGTCATTGATCCTACTGTCCTCCTGTGAGCTATACAACAGTGCATTATAATGCTCAAGTCATGCAGTTATTACATAGACTTAATGGGAATTTAAGAGTCTTTTGGATCTTTAATATTTATTGGGGGGTTGTTCTCTCCCTGCAAAAGATTTTTTTCCTCTTTAAGTAAGACACAATTTGTCTGTTTTATTTTATTTTATTTCTTCTTAAATGTTAGTTAATGAGGGAACAGCTTATTCTTATCAATGTAAATAAAGCCCCCAAATCTGTTCTTAAATTTCACCCTTTGTGACTGTCATGAATACGATCTTGGATACAGTTTGCAATGTTTCAAAATAAAGTAACTGATGATACATATTTTGATCTTGCATTTTAAAAAGGAATTGGAGCATCTGTCTTGAAAGGGTCTTTTGGCAAGTACAGTTAATTTTTCCAATATTAACTGTGAGTGTAGCTGGCAGTTTTCCAACATGAATAAAATTTCTGAGCAACCTTCACTGCCATTTATCTTGAACATGGCCTTTCTTTCTAATCCTGCTCTTTAGATATATATCTCTAAGTGTTAAGTGAAGACATAGGACACTTTTCTAGTGATGTAGGAAGGGAGATTTATTTTGCAGTGGTTTAATGAAAGACACTGATGATTTCTTAAGATCTTAATTAGGTAGTTCTAATGTGCAGTATAAAGACCTCAAACAGAATCAAGGATATTAGAAGTCATTTAGTATTTTTCACTCTTACAGAATTACTCTTTCTCTTAACTTACTTCAACTTCTGTGCACTTATTTTTATCGTGCTGAAGTTTTGTCTTCAGCTATTCTGGCAAACCTCGGTGATTCAGTTAATAATACAGTGGTCAACATTAACACGAGCATAATTACCATTTGCGAGTATTTAAAGTTGCCATGGTACCTTAGCATATAGGATACCATGGTAACACTAATCAGGCAGAAGGCAAAATTTTAAATATTTTTTTTGCTAGCCACTATAATGGACATTTTTATAGCGCTATTTGTTTCCAGATGTTTACAGGCATGAGCCAATTAATGCACACAATAGTCTTTTGAGATCAATATCTAAGTCGCACATGACTTGGTCCAACATTATCAACTTGAGGGCTGGGGAGAGTTGGAATAAAAATACCTTTAAAATAACAGATGTTTTAAAAGGTGGTTGATTTGGAAATTAATTTGTGAGCTCAAAGTTAAAAATAATCAGTTTGGCTTCAACATTCCAGACACTGGCAAAAGAATCATGATATTTCTGAAAGCAAGAAAAAGCAAATTGCACATATTTTATTGGCCTCCTAGCTTCCAAGCTCTTAGATTGTGCCACAGTCTTGTTTCTGGCTTCTTTCCCATAGAAGGAGGGCTAGAAAGGTAGTTTTACTTTGCATTGCTGAAAGTCTCACCCACACAGCCTCAAGGAGTGGAAGCTGCAGAAAAAACAGCCAATATCACAGGTAGAGCTGGTAGCAATGAGCAAAGGGAGGAGATTCCCTTTTGCAAATTAATTCCATTCTACAGGAGAAAAATCACACACACATATTAGACAAAGCTCCACTCCTCTTTTCCCATGTCTGCCCATTCCTGCGGGTAAAATATTGCAGGAAGAAAAGCTCTTCTGTTGCTTTCTAGATCCTCTTCTTCCTTGAGTTTAAGGCCTCCTATTCTTTTGGATAGGAACACCACACCCATGTCCCATAGAAATTATTTCAAGTAAGATAGAGGGAGTATAATACGCCTCTTGTTGATTTCCCCACAGACCATGTCTGAGCAGACTGACATTCTCCCAAAAGAGAAACTTTTGCTGATTTAGCCATAAATTTCTTCCTGTGACAACTGGAAATACAGGCCTAAGTGGAGAGAAACAAAACATTTAAACTGACATAAGCAATAGCTGTGATGCAGATACAAATCTAGTGAAAACCATAAATTTAGGAAGGGCTGAAATTCATGTGGATAAGACTAATATATATTTATAGAGCAACTGGAGTGAGGAATTCAGTAAGCCTGAAAAGAAGGTTTCTGTTTTAAGAGGGAGAAGAGAAATGAACCTAACCAGATACTGCTGAAATTCTTTCTTTTCAATGGTGGGAATAATGAACAGCATCACTAACTTTAGATCATTGCATCCCAAGAGGAATTAACATGCCTCCTCAGTGATTTTAAAACTTCTAGGAACACAAACAATGGATTTTAAAGGAGGCTTCTTCAGAGAAGAATTTATGAACACTGTGAGTGCTATAGAGTGACACCAGCGCAAGGAGGAAATTCTCCGCTTGGATTTGCCACACAGCTGCTAATTAGAGGCTTTGCTCTCCCTCGCTGTGCATCCCCCCGGTGTCACCAGAGTTGGCCCCCTATGTAGCACAGAGCAAGACATCAGGTTCAAGACGCTGAGGTATTCAGTGCCCCAAATCTGCTCTGGGGAGTCTGTCTGTTTTACATGGGATGAGCATGGCATAACTCCCCCACTGCTCCCACAAATCAGTTCTGACATAGATCTGCCTTTCCCGCCCACTCCTGACCAAGCACTTGAACTGCCAGGCTGTAGGTGGTAACCTCGGGCTCTAACAGCTCCTATGAGGCAGAAGGTAATATGGGGAAAAAAGGTTAGCAAAAAAGCAGAGGTTGCCATCATGTTATCTACATCTCCCCTGCGCATTCGCTGGTGGCCAGTGTGGTTTGCAGACAAGCCTGGTTCAAAACTACGTGGGTCAGGGTGGGCGTCTGTGCTTGCTCCACAGTCAACAGCACAAGGAATGTGTCCTCTCCTGGGGTACCCCCTGCTCCAGTGCTACCTGAGCGCTTTTTGGGAGACTGAGCAGAACTTGGGGCTGACTCCTGCCTCTGACCACCTGCTGCAATATCCTCTGCTGACAGGACCAGGTCTCTCTTGAGGCACTCGTGAGCTCCTTGAAAGACAGCGGAGGATGGAAGAACCTGAATGTGATGGATCAGACTTTCTCAAGTGATTGCCTTGGGTAAAGGGGAGTTTTGGTGGAGTGAGCTGGTTTTTCCTTGCCTCCAGAAACCTCCGAAAAAATATATCTAAAATATCAGCCAGGTAGACTGGATTCCACCCTCTACTTTATAAACACTTCCTTTGACTTGGCTGGCCAAGATCTGTTACTCACTGTCACAGATCACACGAGAAAGAATAACAGAGTCTGTGAGTATTTGCAGGATGGAGTCATTAGAGTGGGAGTGAACATGTGATTTACATGAACTTATGTTCTTCCTGAGAAAACGACATGAATAGATTAAATGTTCCAGTTTACTGTCGACCTGCCATGTTGGCTTATCGTATATATGCAGCATGTGTCAAGCCGTTACAGTGCAATTGATCCAGATTATTTTTTTCTTCCTTCACTTGAGGATTAAACAGAAAAAAAAAAAAAAGTTTGGGTTATGTGATGATTAATCACAGGTTAAAAGTTTGTAGCATGAATGCATAGAGAGAGAAGTAAAAAGGTTATGTCTTACAACCAAGTGCAGTATTTCAACTGGAATACGTTTCTTTCTTGTCATTATTTCCACCTGTTCCAGATTAAAAAAAAGAATCCTTGTTTTTTCTTTTTAAAGTTTATAATGCTGTTGTAATTACAATATGCCAATCCCATGTATATTTGATTATAACTGGTATAACACATCTTAGCATATCCTTCCTAAACTAGAAGTGCCTGGAACATGTTTTGGACTTTTTTTCTGGACCTGGAGAGAATATATCCTAAATCATGAAGTGTGTAGTAGCTAGATGAAAGAAACTAATTGGATAGTATTTTTTTCACATCCTCCTATTTTTCAAGTGTTCTTTGGCATTACTCTCTTTTTAATTTTAGGGGAAGCCTAGCTATCGCGTGACTTTTGATGCTCCATGCTTTGATTTGGGTGGGTTTGTCCTTGGAAAGTGTAATTATATATCTGATATGGATCTGTTCAAACAAGATAATCCAACTTCAAATCCTGCAAAGCTGCCAAATGCAGAGTTGTCTAATATTACCTTTCCTTTTACTGATCAAGAACATAATAATGTGGAGATTATTTTGTATACAGACCATTGTCTTCTTCCTTCTGAAGAACTGAGTGATGTATTATAAGAAAATTTTACCTGACAAACAGAGTGGTTTATGCTTCAGATTTTAGAAAGCTGTAAAACTTTCTTCCCTATCAGTGAAAACACTGAAAAAAATAAGGCTTATGATAGCTTTGTTTTGGGTACAATTAAATGTTAAAAGCACCCTAAGACTGCCTTTAAAAAAATCTTTAATGTCTTTCGCTGATAAGAACTTTTCATTCTTACTTGTATGTCAGCCAGAATGAGATTTTTTTTTGCTCACACTGTAACGAATGTTTTCTTCCACCATTGGGCCTACGGTATCTACAGTATTACTCATGAGGCAAAGCTTTATATGACGTGGGTATCTCAGTCCTTCTTGTGGTGTTTATCCAGTTTTACACACCTTGAGGTCTCTCCTTTGTCTGTTCATCGTTGTCTTCCCTCCTTTTCTCTCTCTCTCCCTTTACTTTGGTTATATACATATCTTTTTGTGGACACGTCAGCAGGTCGCTATCCTGAAACTTGGATAACTAGGGTGGTAAATGCCATATTTTGTCTTTGATCTCTTTCTTATTTAAAACCAGCAAATGCTCACACATTCCTTAAGGGAGGAGTGGGGAACAATTTGAATTTGGCCTTAAATGGATAAACTCTATGTTTTCCCAGAACAATTAGCGTATTAGAAAAAGAGTTAGACTTAACCATTTCTTTATTATGTGGTGGAGCATAACAAAGTGCAAAGCCAAGGGGTACCCCATGCTCTGGATTTACGCAGCTGATTGACAGTGAGCAGTGTCTGAAGTCAGAGATAGGACGGAGATCCCTGTCCTTGGGGACCGTGCTGCATCTGCAGCAAGGGCAGTGCCTGCAGTTGGCTGCTCACCCCTACTCTGCAGCACCGCTCAGCGTCTGGTCGGTCAGAGAAGCCTCTCTTATGGCTGACATTATCATTTACTGTTCTCCACCAGAGAAATTCTCACATGGAGAAATTCTTGCATGGCTACGTCAGAGCTCGTGGGTCAGCACATCTCCCTTGCAGATCTGGTGTGGTTTAGTAGAAGGCCACCAGGGCCACTTTGACATTCAAGTCACGTTCCAGTGTCCCATATGTTCTCCATCTCACGGCTCCGACAGCTATATAAACACCATGCAGTTGTTCTTTGGAAGGGACCGGCAGATTAAAAAGTCAGAAGATAATGAGGCAAAGGCTCCTCTCCCTTGCAAGCCCAGCCTGCTCCCTGAAGGCAGCACACTTGCAGCTCTGCCTTGACTTTGGAGCAGACATGATGTCTTGTCAATCAACTGCTTAAATCCGATGTTGTTGAGGCATTTGTCTGTATGACCGCTGCACGCACACCTGCCACAACCAGCAAATAATAGTTTTTTTTTTCTTTTTTTCACACACTCCTGGTTTTCTGCTAAATTCTGCACATGCTAGTATCTCACAGAAGATGATCAGCGTAAGGACTTTGGGACAAAGCTGCTTTTTTGCTAAGCCGAATATTGCAGACTGGCTCTCTGGCAGCGTCTGATTTATAGGGCTAAAATGGTTCGTGCAATGAACAGTGGTGATGGTCTTCTGTGGGTATGACTGCGAGCCCTGGCCAGCACAGGTCACCAGCACCGTTGAAATTTTACCCCTCTGACCATTCCTTCTCCTTTGGCTGACTCTGGCAGGCTTAGGAGGGAAATATATTCACAAACAGGCCAGTGATTGCGTTAATGTCTAATACACATTTGTGTTGCTTTTGTCTGGCTCTTGCCAATCTTGAGTTTCATGTAAGAGTTAAGAAGAAGATTCCTGTTTTGTTTATTTATTTTTAAATCATCAACCAGTCAGCAGAAGGGGGGAGAGAGAGAGAGAGAGAGACAGAGAGAGAGAGAGAGAGGCTCCTCAAGAGGGCAGCTGAGACTGCCGAAACCCTGCTGTGGAATCACTCTAGGAAAGAAGATTAGGGAGAACTGTCAGCTTAACTTGGGGAAGGCGGGTGAGAGGAGGTGAGGGGCAGGAACACTATCCTTCCTGCCACTGTACACAAAACCCTGCCCTATCTGTTCAGCAACAAGAGGCTGCCAGTACTTAAAATACCACATGCACCAAGAGTAGCATCATCTCAGGAAGCTCTGAGCATGTCTGCTTTGTCACATACCCAGGCCCTTAAATGTGAGATACTATCTACTTGCTGCTCTGTGGTGCTGTGCAGGGAATACAGCTGTCTAGCAGGCCTGAGCGCACCATGAACCCAAGAACTGGCATTTGCATGGCTGTGCCTTCACCACAGCAGTTGCATCTCTGAAACTGAGATAAATATTGAGTTGGTCTCTGAGGGATGATAGTTGCATATGGTTTTCCAACACCGCATTAATAAGCAACTTGCAATCCAGTTAGACAAACTGTCAGGAGTGCCAGCCAAATAACTTACATGGCAACAGCGTGTTAACAGAATTCAACACAACCAAGATTCTTTAACCAATATCACCAATGTAATTTAGATACAGATTTTTTTTTATTAAATCCTATAAGATTTTAATGACCAGTGAGGTTATCTTGTGGTTTTCTGATGCTGTTGTTTATTAAAAAGCAGAAGGTTTTTATTTAGTCAAAATTTTGCCTCTTCTCTCATTAAAATATCTCTGTCAATTAACCAGCAGTGCTAACATACTTTCAAGTATAAAATGAAGCTCCACCATAAAGTAAGTTCCAGGATGAAATACATAATTCCAGAGTTATAAGAAAAGAGAATGCATGGTGCTTGTAAAACTTCCTTTGCTCCTGCCTGGAATACATGGAGGAAATATCTGCCCAGAGAGGGAAGACTGTGCCTTGTCACATCTGTGTCACAGGACTCCAAAGGCGCATGCTCTACAGAACAGTTGTGATAGGCCCTCTGATCCCCTCTAGTAAATCTATACTTATTTGAATCTTTATATGTCTTTCAAATCCACGTTATTGCCTTCTAAAGGCAAATTTGAGGCGTCTTCTCTACAGTGAACTATTGTAACTTGCTGTTCTCTCAAAGCAAATGCCTCTGTGTTGGTCTGTTGTGAGATATTTTAAGATATGAATATCAAACATTACATTCCACCAAGAGGGACTGTAAAAGAATGATCAAGGTCATAGAAATCACTCTAGGAGGTCTGAGCTGAATATCTGCCAAAATGTAACAGAAAGCTTTTTTTTTTTTTTTTTTTTTTTTTACCCCAGGAAACACAAAAGAATAATTTAGGTCAGATTACTGAACTGGAAATCAAAGGTCCTTATGATTCCTCTGCTTTGGAGGGCCTTGTTGAGACGTGATGAAAACAAGAGCATTAACCTTCCAAGTAAGATAGTGTATGGGTAAAAGCAACGTTGGCTAAAATTAGATGGGGCTCTGCATGACCATCAGAATGTGCACTGCACTGGCTAGTACTAATGGGAGGTAGGGAGAAAAGCTCCCGAGGGCAACTGTAAATCAGCACTTTACACTCCCACATCTTCAGGTAGAGGAAAAACATTGCTTATATCCCTGCTGAAGCTGTGTGGAGGTTTTGGCTTGAACTAACCTGAACTTTGTGGGTTCCAAATGAACAAATGCAAGCAAACTTCATGAAAGCCTTTAGTATTTGTATGTGGCTTTGAAATTTTCTGGAGCGTTGGGCTTTAGAACAGTTAATTCATTTCTTAGCTGCCAAAAATTTTAAAGCGGTGTGTTCACGGAATTAGAAATCACCCACTAAGAGGACACTGGTGTCAAAAGAGGAACAGATAACTTTGACAGAAAGGAAAGAAGCAAATTACTAGCAGATATCCTGGTAGCAGAAGAGAACAGCCCAAAAGGAACTTAAAGAAATCTTGTTCATAGGAAAAAAAGAAGATAGTAAGAAAGGCATCAGACAACTCAGAAAAAAAAGGGATCCTTCAAGCCACCGAGAAAAAAAAATTGTCTTTTCTCCCTTTCACTCAAAATTCTGGGCAGCAGCTCGCAACATCAAATCTGCCAGGGAACTCAAATCAGGAAACTGGGAGAGAGCCAGAAACTCTAAAACCCTTAATAAAGTTGAAAACGTGCAAGTCAGGAGAACTTTAATTTTACCCATGGTTAATTTATGATCAGTAGAGGCTCAACTGTCTCATTCAATGTAAATTGTTACTCAGCTTTCGTTTGGAATTGCGTAGTGAGCTGAGGCCAGGGCAGGAAGAAACAAGAATCCCTGATTCCCAGTGTGTTCAGCCTGTTGCAGTCTGTGCTATTTTAAGCCCCCTGGGCACTGCGTCAAGCTGAGCTAGGCGCTGTCAATATGAATTTCTCAGAGGAGCGCGGACAGAGGGTTCTCTGGGGCATCAACCCAAGGAGATCTGCTAAGCAATGATCGACTGAGCAGATTTCCTACCGCTGAGTGTGCGACTTCATCCCCTTTCATCATTTCCCTGTCCTGCGGCAAGCTCATTATGAAAAGATGCAAGTGGTCACTACAAGGAGATAAAAAAGAAATAAGCCTGCTCTGGACTAGAAGGAGCTCTTGCTAGTGAGACAACATTGATCAGGAAGGGGCTGGGAGTGGTGATCAGTATGTAGAAGAGTGTTACTTATCTAAGCTGGTACAAGCCTCAATGCAGACACCGTTGTATCAACAAACGCAGAAGCAGCAAGGTGGCTGGGTTTATTTGTGAGATTGGTGAATATTGAATCTATTCCCATACAGGAATGAGCAAATCAGCCCCTTAGAGGGATTCTAAGCGTCTTTCTTGAGCCTTGGTCCTACATAACTTCTTCAATACTAGAAAAAATGTCTGTAACTGATGACTTTCTCCCTTTGAAGCATGGAGGCATCTCTGTTATTGATTTACCTATGGCCTATGGATACCTATGGATATTCTTCAGTTGTCACTGTGTCTGTACTCTTTATAGCTATTTATTGTATTTTTTGTATGTAGATATTTGCCTGTGCAGGTGCATCGTCCCTGCAGGGTTTCTGCGCTCAGTGCTACAGAGCTGCAAAGGCGGGAAGCGGCTCTGGGAGGACACGGGGCGCCCGGGCTGCCAGGAGGAGCGAGCTCTGCTGCCAGCCCCTCTGATTTCCCCTTCAAGATCTGGGCTCTCTGTTCAAAATGGTGTTTCTCTGTGGAGTGTTTTGGTGTTACTGCAAAGTGGTAAAAATTACATGTTATGAGCAGCATTGGTTGAATCTGGCATTAAGTGAGTTTCACTTTCGCTCAAAGATTTTTTCCCTTGATTTCAGCTGTTTCTTTTTTTCATTTTCATTCTAAAATAAACTTTTCAGAGAACTGGATTACCCATGCAATTGAATTAAAAGGATTGGGATCTGGCTTCCAGTTCATTACTTAATCCTGAAGATATTTCACTGTCTGCTAGGATATATTCCCTTTCAGGCCATACTTACTTTCAGACCCTCAATATGTCCCTTACTGAAAGTGCATCTTACAGTTCATCAGGTGTTTTATATTTTCCTATATCTTTTGCATTAAAAACAAAAATAAAAACTTCATTGCTGTACAAAATCAGAATCAAGTACCCTAAATGAAGTTGAATTTTGGAACTTCTCTGCATTTTTCCAAAGATGGTTTATACTATTTTATACTTAAAAAAAAAAAAAAAAAGCATCTAGAGAGCTAGCTAAGCAATAATCTCTGAATAGGGAAATAAAACAGTTTGTGTAGAGGAAGAATATCAGGGAAGGTGATTCTTTGGGTTTTGATCCTTAGGCATGCAAGTCTCTGAAATCAGAATCAGCAACTTAATGAGAAGGAGCATTGCAAGAGGAAGAAATAATTAGAACATATGTCTTGGACAGAGCACATCCGTGTTTGTTTTTAGTATCAACAAGTATCCATGGTCAACATCAAGTGGTAATTATTGGAAGTCTACTTTAACTTTGCACTTGAGTCCTTCTTTAGCTCTTACTTAACAGTATACATTTCTTATTTAAGTTCATCCCTTGACTCTCCAAACTCCCTCTCAGCCTTCTTACCCAATAGGACTTTGGACACATTTGAACCAGAATTAAACACTGTCAATCTGTAGATGCTCACAGTTGGAATTCTGATTTATTTCTACAGAGCTAAATTCTGAATGTAGGATCATCTGAGCAGAGAGTGACTTGTAGGTCAGAATGCGTGTGTGTACGTGTGTATATACATGCGTGCAAGCATGTATATGTGCACCCATGAATGTATGCATTTTTGGGAGCAGAAGTGTGGGTGCACAAAGAGCAGAGGATTTCAACACCTCCATATAGAAGAGGTAAAAGAAATCCATGATAATTAAGTAGTGTTGCAAAAATAATATGTCAAGGTAGGCAAACTCTCACAACCACAAGTAAAATTCCCATGCTTTCAATGGGTATGCTTCTTGGGAATCAGAATAGACCTTTAGTATTATGTGAATTTTGTAAATGCTTATGAAATTACTGAGTTACTAAAATTATTGAAATCTTTTTTGCTATTAATTTTTGTAAACATTATTGATTTTTTTGAATGCAAATCAAAACAAATGAAATGCTTAGGAAAAAGTAAAATTCTCTTTCCAAAAAGGTACACAATAGTCCCTTTTTATTTCAGGTAGCAATGTAACATATGTTGTGACACCACAGCAAAGAATATTAAAATTATTACTTGTCAGAAATGAATGGTAGAAGAGTTGAAAGCAAAACTTATTTTCTGTTTTGTTAAACTCCAGATCATGATTTCATCACCTTCCCTCATTATACAGTTTCTATCATCTGATGCCTCAGTATAGACTTTATTTATTATTCAGTAATAACTTGCTACACAGTATTTTAATAGTATCCTTCACCATATTAGAAGGACAGTTGTTTTCAAACAATTCTGTCTTATAAAAGGTGAAATATTGATATTATTAATGAAACATAATATTATGAATATACTGATACTTCCAAACACAGTTAGTCTGTTGGTAGTTTTATTTTTGTAAGATTTCAGGTTACGGAAAGCATATTTTCTGTAACCAGAATATAGAGAGCTTTTCTTGTAGAAAACCCGGTTAATTTCATCTCCTTAAAATCATATTTTACGCATGCATTGAACACATGCATTTTAGGCATGTAATATATGCATTTAATTTATCTATAATTTATTAATTACCATACATAAAGCAATAAAAACCATTAGCAATTCAGCCTGCAAACATTACCCTAAGAAATATAATGATTATGTGCAGATTTCCAGGCATGCAAACAGAAGCTAGATTTTTATAAATCGAGGCTTGGTGATTCTTGTGCTCTTGTCTCCTGTCTTCAAGAGGTCCTTAAAGTAAAATGAGAGAAGACAAAAAAAATCATGTGTGTTATAATTTATGGAAAGTAAACAGAGAACATGCAATTCAGGAAATGTAAATGGGACACAAAGTATGTGACAGTGGTCACAATGTTTTGTTTGCATGACCAGGTTGTGTTCACCAGGGTCACTCATTGATACCACTGAGCACGTTTGCACTTCACTTTTTCCAGTCTCCTCTTTTTGTGTTTCAGCAGTAAGTTGTTAGTGTTTCTTTGTTGCTCTTTAGCAGTTATTTATTTTCCTCTATCAAGCAGTAGTGTCACATTCTAAAGACATATACTGCATCTCTCCAGATCTCACAATTACCTGCTGAATTTCAAAATATCAGTCCATCTCAAATAACGTTCTTCACATTCTTGTGTGAGCCATAAGAGCCTTGGGAAGAGGGCGATACTTTTATGGCTTGTCTGTCTGTGGCTACACTGAAATTATAGGGTCTTATTTGAAAAGTTTAAAGAATTCCCTATAAATGAGGTTATTCAGTCAAACATAAATATCAGACTTAACTTCTCTGAATTTTCCCAGGTTCTGCATGAACTTAGTCTTAAATCTCATATGTGCTCAAAGGAATTAAGTGTGTAAATAAGTGTAGGATCACAGAGGTAATTGTTTCCTTTTGACCCATGCTACTGACTATAGATCTACATATGATTAATCAAGTAAACTTCACTCGAAAGAATCCAAGTTGACCAGATTTTTAGGAGTCCTTTTGGGGAACAGCAATAGACCTTTAATGATGATCTACTTTTTTTCTTGTCAATAGAAAATATTTTTATGCATTTTATTATAATATCACGCCAGGAGTGCTTGGAGAGGTTACTATTGTTGTCAACTTGCTGTGTAGTCCTGTCATCATTTCCTCACCTCTGCCCACCTGAGATAAGGAACCACTGCTCTGTATTATGCCTGTTGAGGACTGGGTCTTTACTCAGAATATTTTAGGGAGAACACTTCTGTAGAAATAATTTTACAGCTTTTTAACAGGTTTTGAAGCTTTTCTTTCAGTCACTGTAATATGATTCCATATGAGGAAGATGAATGTATTTTCTCACACAAGTTGTTCACAAAAGGAACAGCATACAGCAGAAGCACAAAAGAATACCATCCAAAATCATAAAATTCTGAATTCCTTTTATTCAATTTGATACTGAAGTCCCTGGGGACTGAAGTACAAGTCTAAGTTCAACCTCCAGAGCAGCTCTGCTGAAGCCGGGCACAGACAGACACAGATAGTGCCTAGCTACCTAGCTGAACAGGAGCCTAATAAATACAGTAATTGATGCCTACATTGTATATTGCTTCCAGTCAGCAACTTTATTCCAAAGTGTGTTCAAAGTATAAAGAAATGCATCAAGACAAGACATATTTTTGTTGCTATGGCACTGCTAACTTCATTCTTTCAGTCAGATACTGGACTCTGTTCAGGTTAAATATACCTGTAATATATGGTTTTGTATTTTAAATCTAACAGCATGGTAACTCACAAAGGGCCCGATGCCATTCTTTTAAAAGAACCAGTTTTTGTCTTAGCCATAAGCAGTCAAGATGAAAGAGACCCACAGCTCTTTTGGTGCTGCTGCAGACAGGCTCAGGTTGGCTGCAAAGGGCAGCCCAGTGTGTCACCCACGTTCTCGTGAGCATCTCCATCCATCTGCCTGCAGCTGGGGAGTCTTTGCAAACTACAGATAAAAATAGAGCTAAGTAGCCTTCCCAGAACACCCTGTAATGCTTGAAAAGCACTTTAACAAAGCTAGGAGAAAAAAAAAAAAAAAAAAAAAAAGAATGATTTTTGACCAAAATTGTCCCTGGACAATTATCTCAAACAGTTGGATGTTTGCATTTTATTTAAGCTATTCCTACTCCTCCCCCTCCAAAAGATGTCTTGTGTTACGACAGAAATAGTACCATTTATTTCAAGGGCCTGGTACAAAATACAAATCCAAATCATTACAGTTTGAATCTCATTCAAGATAGTATTACATGCTAAAGTCGCTTAGTGCAAGAAATGCGATGCCAGTATAGTCAGCATATGCTAACTATGCATCAAATTTTCTATAGGGCTTTATGGTAAATATGGCAATCACTCACAAATGTACACTTCTTTAGCTGTGCATATTTATTGCTGCTATTTTAGCAAGAAATGAATTGAAATCTGCTTAAAGAAAAGTAGGTTTTTGTGAAGTACCTGGTAACAAAAGTTTCCAGTTGCTCCTGCAAGATATTGTCTGTTGCAGTTGTCACTGCTAATTTAGAGCGAAACCGCGTGGGCTGAGCTCCAGCTGCATGTTCAGTCAGCTTTATTGCACCACAGGACAGTGAGTCATGACTAGGACCGATAAAGGCGGATGCTGTACTTTGCTTTCGCTAATGAGATTAGTTTACATTTTAATTATATTTTGACTGTACAGGTGGCCTTTCATTAGCGTTACAGGGCTGTACCATTACCTGAGGGTTGAGCCAGCACACAGTTTCCATCACATGTGGGTTTTCTTTGATATTCAGCTGGGAAGGACCCACGTCCTCCTGCTGTCTGGTTATAAGGCAACAGCCCCACTGGTTTCCATGGGGCTCCACTTCTTACAAACGGGTCCTTCCTGCTTTGCATTGGAGTATAAAGGGGTGAAAAATGTAACCTGAGCATCTGTGCAGGTTATTCATGTGCAGACCATGTTGTGGAGAGGTGCTTGAGTCGTCACTTGTCTTGGTTACCAAGTGGTGTTGGGCCATCAAGTGCAGTAACTGGTAGAAATTTGCTGATGTATTTCCAGTAAAGCAAGAAACAGGGGAGGGTATTTGCTATTATAGACAAGTAAAAAGGTAGTGCCTCTCTGTCTAGATCAAGAGAGGAAGGCAGTGTGGTTGGCAGTAACCTTTCCTGTCCTACTGCAATGCACCATCGTGGTATCATTCCTGGGGGTGACTCTAGCCCTAAACGATGATTGAACTCAGATTTGAGATCACTTGGACTATGCATTCTGCAAACTCTAAACTCTAAATGCAGCTTAGGTTTGTTTTGGGAAAGAGTTGTTTTGGCAGTATAAAAAGATCTTCACAAACTTTACAAACCCCAACTAGCTTAAATAATAAAGGCCACTGAAAAACCTTATTCTGTGTTCCACAAGTAAGTCCAGTGCAAATCTGCCTTACTTACATGGGATTTTTCTACTGAATAATAGTGCCTTTCATGTTTCAATAGGCTTGTTGTATAATTGTAACATAGACATTTTCAGTGAGGCTCAGGGATTCAGATGGAAATATAACATGAGTCACAAAACTCTTTTTTATTGCATGATACTACAAGTTAAATTACTTTTGATTAGTTTGGATTAAGATCCTATCTGTGAGCTAAGAGTCAATTTTGCAATTGGAAAATCACATGCAAGACATCACTCACATAAATTTTTCCTTTATGAAATATCCAGCCACCTGTTGGATGCATAATTAATATTTGATATGGCGTGTGATTTTTAATAATCAGTTGTAATGACTAAAATCACAGAAGAAATTCCCCAAACGAACCTAAAATACAACCTAGACAATGGAAATCTGCATCTAACATTTGTCAAGTTGGACACAGGCCTTCCATTGTCTGGCTGTCTGCACAAAATTTGTTCTGGGCACGATTCAAAGTCTGTTTGTTACCACTTGGACAATCTGCAAAACAGATACTTTTTAAAGCATGCCTTTAAAAGTAAATAAGAAAAAAATGTCTGAATTGGAAACAACATTGGGTTTGCATGAAAGCTTTGCAACAATGCAAATTACAGCCCTTTGCAAAGTATGGTATTTGCCAACAAAAATAAAAATTCTATATGTTCAAAAAACGCCAAATGGTTTTCATTCTGGGAATGAACTGATACATTAAATGAAGAAGAAATTATACAAACAGCCTCTTCTGCCCTGAAACACTGTAGACCAGCTAAATGCAGAAGAGCTACAAGAGATTACTTGAAAAAAAGCAGTCGGCCGGCTCACTGAAGGCCATACCTGCCATGGATTCTTAGTTTCCCCCACCTTGCTCACTGTTTCTTGTAAGACATTAAAAGGCTCAGTGAGAGGGAGAAGTATGCTTGAAAGAACAAATATTTTAAAATCCTGGTCATCTATATGTAAGATGAAAATATTTGGAATACCTCCAAGGAAATTAGGAGCTGCATGCGTTTCCTCAGTTGTCAGAAAGAGAAGTTGAACAGTAGCTTCCTAAAAATGAGGAAAGATGAATTATTGCAGAGGGAATACATAAGGCTGAAGGAAAAATCTATACATACACAGAAATAAAAAAGCCACATAATTAGTATGTGTCTCTACTTGGACTTGGCACTTGACGCAGCATCAAACTTTAAATTAACATGGGAAACCAAAGATGATAGGAAGAAAAAATATGCAAATCGATCATTTGCCCACTCATGCATCAGGAAAAACAGGGAAGATTTTGATCTGTTATTTCTGCAAGAGTTATGAACCTATGACAGGGGAAAGCTTCAGATATCTTTTATTCTGTAAAAAGCTTGCACATATTTTTTTTCTGTATCCACTGTCTCTACTTGGGAAACATGGCTAACCCTACTGTCAAAATGGGAGGAGAGATTGCTTCAAAATAACCTGTTGACATATGGAGAACGGTGGAAACAAATGCTGCCTAGAAGTAAGCAGGAGGAACATCTGAAATGAATCATGTGAAAACTGAGCATATGTACGTGGATCTGGCCAAATTAGACATTGCTAAAGGGGAAAAAGAAACCCTTTGGGAAAATAAAGGAGAAAACAGAATGAGATAATTGTTAGGAAAGATAGGATTGCAATATTTTTGGAGAAAGGGAATACTTCAGCATGCAAAGCAAAAGGCAGAATTTGTGTAGGCAGAAGAAAATCTTTATGTAGGCAAAAAAAATCTATTAATTCTTTTTCTTGATTTAATTGCATTTCCGTTTGAGAGTTTTTAAAGAACATCTCATTTAAGCTTAGACTGCCTGTTTATAATGTGTATGGACTTATGGAAGGATTTGCAATTGCACACTGCTCGCCAAAAGTGAAAATTGAAAACATATTCTGATCCATACAGGAATCATATAGTCACCTGTGCTATTAGCTTGACAGGCTGATTTCTCATCCAACTCTACAGCAGTTCCTGTTTGCATGCCATGAGCGGCCACTTGCACAGAACTGTACTTGACTAGAGATAAAAAGATTTCCCTTCTTCAGTAAACTTTGGGACAAATTGCAAGAATACTGACCTAAATTCAGTTTCTTCTTGAGTTATTTTGGTCAAAAATAATAATTGGCTGTTTATAGATAAGGATGTAGCTACACATAGTTTTTTTTGTTGCTGTTATTTGTTTGGGGGGATTTGGGGGGCCTTACAAAATTTACCTGTAAGGTATCAACTACTATGAAGTTCATTACAAGGCAAAAAACAATTTTCTAATATATTTATTGAATGTAGCTGAACCGCTTTTTCGTGGAGTTTTATGCAGAGATTAGGCCTGCTTCCATTCTGTGCAGAAAGCTTACTGAGTTAAAGCAGTAAATAAATGCAATAACACAAATATAAGACTTCCTAAAAATCCAGTTTGAAAAATTGGATCTTGCTACCAAAGTACAGTACTCTGAAAAGTATTAAAGCTTTCTTAAAATAGCTATATCTCATAAGTTTTCTGAAAAGTATTTAGTAAATTAGTCCCATATTGAGTCTTAGTATTTATCATAGAATCATAGAATCATAGAATCATGGAATGCTTAAGGTTGGAAGGGACCTATAGAGGTCATCTAGTCCAACCCCCCCTGCACACGCAGAGTCACCTAGAGCACATGGCACAGGGCTGCATCCAAGCGGGTTTTGAAGATCTCCAGAGAAGGAGACTCCACAACCTCTCTGAGCAGCCTGTTCCAGTGCTCTGTCACCCTCACTGTTAAGAAATTTTTCCTTAAGTTCCTGTGAAACTTTTGGTGCTTCAGTTTCCGGCCATGACCTCTAGTTCTGTCGGTGGCCACCAGTGAAAAGAGACCAGCACCATCCTCCTCACTGCCTCCCTGGAGGTGCTTACAGACACTGATTAGATCCCCTCTCAGCCTTCTCTTCTCCAGGCTAAACAGGCCCAGCTCCCTCAGCCTCTCCTCATAGGGCAGATGTTCCAGGCCCCTGATCATCCTTGTGGCCCTGCGCTGGACTCTCTCCAGCAGCTCCACATCCCTCTTGTACTGTGGAGCCCAGAACTGGACACAATACTCCACATGTGGCCTCACCAGGGCTGAGTAGAGGGGCAGGATCACCTCCCTCCACCTGCTGGAGATGCTCTTCTTAACACACCCCAGGATCCCATTGGCCTTCTTGGCCACGAGGGCACACTGCTGCCTCATGGTCAACTTGTCGTCCACCATGACACCCAGGTCTTTCTTTGCAGAGCTGCTCTCCAGAAGGTCAGTCCCCAGCCTGTACTGGTGTCTGGGGTTATTCCTCCCCAGGTGCAGGACCTTGCACTTGGCCTTGTTGAATTGCATGAGGTTTTTCACCGCCCAGTTGTCCAGTCTGTCCAGGTCCCTCTGGATGGCAGAGCAGCCCTCTGGGGTATCAGCTACTCCTCCCAGTTTGGTATCATCAGCAAACTTGCTGAGGGAGCACTCTGTGCCTTCATCCAGGTCATTGATGAATAAATTGAACAGGACTGGACCAAGGACTGACCCCTGGGGGACACAGCTAGCTACAGGCCTCCAACTAGACTCGACACGGCTGATCACTACCCTCTGAGCTCTGCCATCCAGCCAATTCCTAATCCACCTCACTGTCCACTCATCTATCCCACACTTCCGGAGCTTGCCCAGGAGGATGTTGTGAGGGACGGTGTCAAAAGTCTTGGTGAAGTCGAGATAGACGACATCCACCACTCTCTCCTCCTCTATCCAGCCAGTCATTCCATCATAGAAGGCTATCAGGTCAGTCAAGCATGACTTCCCCTCAGTGAATCCATGCTGACTACTCTTGAGCACCTTCTTGTCCCCCATGTGCCCGGAGACAACAGCCAGTATGAGCTGTTCCATCACTTTTCCAGGGATGGAGGTGGGGCTCACTGGCCTGTAGTCACCTGGGTCCTCCTTCTTGCCTTTTTTGAAGACTGGCGTGACATTGGCCTTCTTCCAGTCCTCCGGCACCTCCCCTGTTCTCCAGGATCTTTCAAAGATGATGGAGAGCGGCTTAGCTATGACATCTGCCAGCTCACGCAGATCTCTGGGGTACATCCCATCAGGGCCCTTGGATTTGTGGGTATTGAGTTTCCTTAGGTGCTCTCTGACCCAATCTTCCTCTAACCTTAGAGCAACTCTTCCTCTCTCCAGGCTTCTTCTCCTGTCCCTGGGGACTCTAAAGGGCTGCCCTTGGTAAACACCAAAGCAAAGAAGGCATTCAGCAACTCTGCTTTTTCTGTGTTATTCGTAACCAGGGTACCCACCCCATTCACCAGCAGACCCACGTTTTCCCTGATCTTTCTTTTGCTGTTAATATATTTGAAGAAGTTTTTCTTGTTATTTTTAACATCTCTTGCCAGATTGCGTTCCAAACACGCTTTAGTTTTCCTTGTCGCATCTCTGCATTCCCTGACTACGTTCCTGTATTTCTCCCAGGGGGGCTCTCCTTTTTTCCACATTCTATATACCACTGCCTTCTGCTTGAGCATTGCCACAAGCTCCCTGCTCACCCACACAGGTCTCCTGTCCCCTCTGCCTGACTTCTTACACACAGGGATGCCCTGTTGCTGGGCGTGGAGGAAGTGCTGCTTGAAAACTAACCAGCTCTCTTGGGCCCCTCTGCCTTCTAGAGCTCTAGCCCATGGGATTCTCCTGAGGAGGTCTCTGAAGAGGCTAAAGTTGGCGCTCCTGAAGTCCATCGTCGCAAGGCTACTTACAGCCCTGCGTCCTCCTCGTTGAATCCTGAACTCCACCAACTCATGGTCACTGCAGCTGAGGCTAACTCCCACCTTAACATCTCCCAGAAGTCCCTCCCTATTTGATAGCACGAGGTCCAGTAGCCCACCTCTCCTCGTTGGCTCCTCCACAACCTGCGTCAAAAAGTTATCGTCGACGCTCTGCAGGAACCTCCAGGACTGGTTCTACCTGGCTGTGTCGTCCTTCCAGTTGATGTCGGGGTAGTTGAAGCCCCCCATGAGAACCAGGGCCTGTGGTCGTGAGGCAACATCCAGCTGACTATAGAAGGCCTCATCAACCTCCTCATCCTGGTCAGGTAGCCTGTAGCAGACACCCAAATGAAGTCTGGAATGTGTCCAGGACACGCATGATAAATCAGTCAATGTAATTTCAGTGTATTTCTACTTTATCAGGTATAGGAAATCTTTCCAAAAAGCTGATTGAAAATTCAAAAATGTGTAAGTTTATTATTTTAATGTATTTGCTTGTTTGAATATTTTTACAAAGAGGCCACATTCTAACTTCAATTCTCACTTTCAAGAAATAAAGTGCATCCTCACTCTATTCCAACATCTTGACATGTAGAATTGTTATTCAGTGGACTCTTGAACTCTGGTATTTGCCAGGATGAATTTTGGTCCCTCAGAAGAGTTTTCTTTTATTCTAGAATGAAATCTCTAGATGTCATATAGCTAGAAGAACATTCTAATTCAGCCCTTGCAAATCTGGACAGCAGATTTCAGGAAGGTATCTGATGCCAATTTTGTTATTAAAATGTGAATTATAATCATCTGAACCATCTGGATCAATTATAAATCCTAAATATCAAATATTATTTTCTTTGAGATCATTCCTCCACCTGCATCATCACATGAGCATTCAGTAGGTCAATACTGCTGATGTTTTCTGTGAAATGAAGAAGCATATTTATTTTGCACTCTCTCTTCGGTATAACCAGAAACTGTGATGATATCTAACTTTTTGGTAAAGAGTGAATTGAGCTTTCACAGTTTGTGATGCCTGGAAGACTTCCCATTTTGACTAGATTTTTCCAGGTTTTGTACAGTCTTTGGTTCAATAGAAAATATTATTCTTGTTGGTGGGCTTCAGTAAGATTTTAAAGAACAGCTTTCTAATAGGAATAGGCATCTACAATGTTGCAATGTTGTGTCATTGTTTGAAATAATGATTAATTCAATCAATACCAAACTCAGGTCCATGGTGCAACATTTTGTATTCAGAAACAAAGATAGCAAGTAATAAAATCTTATATATATTTAAGTCAGTCAGTGGAATGTGCTATACAACTAAATAGCACTTTTCAAAATCCCAAACTTACTCATCTTTCTAACAAACAAACAAACGAACAAAAAAGTGTTCTTTTTTATTTCCTGAATCAGTAGCACTGCTTTGCTCTGTCACAGATGCAGCGTTAAGATATGCAACATGATGTTGGACTGTTTTGAAAAGTACTTATAAAATTGAATAGTGGATCTAATAAGCTTTAAGGCTCCCCCAAAAATGAAGAAAGAATGTAAATCTTTACAAGGAAATCCTGGCTTAAAAACCAGGCTTGCTAGCAAAATTTTTGTGGGATGGAACCCAATGTACTTGCATTAGAATAGGGTTAAGAGCAGGGCTGCTCCAAAATACACTGAGGTGGAAAATTCCAAGTTGACTGCATTTTTTGTCAATCATATCTGCTACACGATATCTGCAGAACAAAGTTTTCTAGTAATATTTACTGGTTTTTTACTCATTTTCTGGGTGAGCTTTTCATTTGAAGTCACACTAGCAAATCTTTTTACTTAAGAAATTATTTTCTCTTATCTTTCTCCAGACCTCTCCAACAGACACTGAATTTTCCTAATTCATTATTATTATTATTTCTATTACATATTTATTTGTTACTTTTTCTATTTTATTATAGTAATTCCTTTACTTTCAGTATCTGGTAGTACCAACCTATTAAAGTGGTTACTGTAAAATTATAGAGAGAATCATGATCCTCAACCCAAAGTGTTTTTGTTTAAAAAAAAAAGTCAGAAGCAAAGATTGGTAAAAGTTATTCCACCTATATATTTGATAATAGAAGCAAACTTTACAGATTTAGACATTTGCATGTTCGCTTTGGATCGGCCCTTGAAATTGCAAGGAAAGAGATGAAGGACATTATGCAGGTGAAAAATATGAAGGTGCACATAAGGGAATTAGTTGCTGGATAATGGGAAGAAGAGTGGACACAGTGAATGTGACTGAAACAGCTGAAAGTTGAGAAGAAGAAATATCCATCTGCCAAGGCCAGCGACATAAAGGTAGAAAAAAAACGTGAAGGTTATTCATGCCTAGAAGCTCTTCCATTTTAACATGGTGTAGTAATGTTAAGGCACATTTGCAGTGCGGAATGGGGGGACCTTTCAGTTAACTAGCACTGAAATAAATGTGAGTGATTGCTAAGTAGAAGTGTATATATATATTACTAATTTTCTATATTGAGGTATTCTCTGTATGGATATTGCTCTGTCAGTGGAAGCCCAGCCATGCACTTGATTGTATGTATGCTACATATTCTAGGCTCTGATCAGTTGTTTGTGTCTCAGCAGGATGCTCACTTAAACTTCTTGCATTTCTTGCTGTTCTGCTTTAGAGACATTGTGCTGTTAATGTTTTACCTATGAAAAAATATTCTAAATCTCTCACATGCTTTCAGCAGATGCTCAGATACATTGGCTCACTTCCTGGAATGGTTTTAAATACATTCCTGCTGAAGGGCACCTCCTTACCACTTAAAATATGTCTTATAACAACAAATTATAATTCTTACTTTGCTGAAATTGCTTTGATTTAATTGATGAGAAAATCCAAAAAGGGCAATTCCAAAAGGCCCAGCTACTCTGGAATTATTTAAGAAGATGTCATTAATGTATCACTAATCACTGAGCTCCGTCACTTTACTTTCCAGTTAAACTGTGTTTAATTTATTCTTCTTGTGTCAAACTTCTTCTTTGTTAGACATAACCAAACTACAGCTATTGCATGATAACAGCTTGGAAACCATCCAGGTTTCACCCATCCATTGGAAGACTAATTATATTGTATTAGAAGACATGTTTTAAGTAATGCAAAATATGCCCTATAAAGTCTGTTGTCATTATCAGAGTCTGTATTTCATATTGAGTATTTAACTCAGTTCTGTTATTTGTCAAAATCAAAAACATGAGCAAAATTGCCTGATATCATATGATTCAGCCTCTCTTAAATGAACCCACTGAACGCTTGCATGCAGTTTAGTTCAGCAAATACCCCTTCTGGAGACGTCTTACCTCCCCCTGATCTGTCTTCCGCTACTTGTCAACTGCTTTGTTCATTCACAGCTATTTGGATGCAGTTCTTTAAATCATACCACGTTGGTGGCCAGGTCGTTGGCAGTTACCCTCCTTCTCACAGTGACCTGCCTGGCTCCTTTCTGGGGAGTCTGGCATGTAGTTCTTAGGAGAGGGGCCTTTACTGTGAACCACTGGAGGCTTGGAGGAGGAGAAATCTTCTAGGTGGGCAACAGCTGAATCATGGCACATACTGTGATTATGACTGCTTTCATAGATACCTATAAAAAGCTACTTAGACATAACCTAAAGAACCCCAGCAGAGATCTTTGATGCAGATGCATACAAGCAGAATAATATTACACTTCACTGCAGCCAAGATTTCAAGTACTCTCAATATTATCAGACTGCGAACCTTCTCTGCCCACTGCCCACTCTCCTGCTGGTTTGAGATGCAACTGGGAAGTGGCAAGGAGCAAGCTGATTTCTCCAGAAAAGGCATTGAGGAAGCTCACTCCTGACTGCCAGCTTCCTTCAGAGCACCTGAGACACAGGAAAGAGGGCTGAAGGTTGGATACCTTGCTGTAATGGTAGCAGCAACCATCATTCAAAGAACACCTTTCCCGAAGGATCCTCACCGCGCTCTCACCATTTGTCCAAACAACCCTGGGTTTGCCGTAATGCCCCTAGAAAAAATCTAGAGAAGTCCTAAAACTAACCCACTTAACAGTGGCCTTTGAAACTACCTGAAACTACCTGAAATACTACCCGAAACTAGCTGAAAATAAAGGGCTGAATCTCAGAAATATGAAGCCCAAACAGAAGGCAGAGAAGTGCTGAGATTCCAGCATCCTCTCTGCACAATTTCTGTGCAGTCTGGTTCATGGAGGAGCTGAGTTTCTGCAGATCTCCTGTTGCTGTTGCTTCATGTCCCTGGCAGTCATCAGAGTGTGGAAGTGTGAGCAGCTCAACTGTGCAATGAAGGAGTCTTCTAGACACCAGCTGTCCTGGCCATCACTAGTGCCTTTTAGGCCACCAGTGGCTTTGGAGACTCTGGCGTTGGAAACTGGTTATCTCCTACTGGCAGCAGAACTGGGTGGAAAGCACTGCAGAGGCTGCCCTATTGCTCATTTATGCCCAGGGACTCTTTCAGGACAGAGACGAACTAGTACATTATGCTCATGATAGAAATCTACTGTTACTTACAGCAAAGTAACTTGTAAAGTAAAGCTGTTTGGGATGGCTGAATATGTGGATCTCACTAACAAGAGCAGGTGTGTTTCCTGAAATCCTAACCAAAGGAAGAGAAGTCATACAATGTGATATTATAGTTGTGTTCTGTGTAACAAAAATCAAACAAACGAACAAACAAAAACCAAAACAAATAAAACAAAACAAAACAAAACATGCACTTTATATCCAGTTTGGAGAATGATGTGTGTAAGCATAAGCAGCTGTGCTGCAGCTTCTCAGTGTCTGCTCACCAGGACTCTGCTGAACACAAGATGATAACAAGCTAAAAGGTATTTCCTGCTTAGCAATTACATGAGTAAAAAGCAAAGAAGCACATGCCAGACATCAGCAAAATGTGGCCAGCTCCCAGCCAGGGAAATACACCCTAGCAACAGATCCTAAACCAAACGAAGAAGCAGCAGCACTGGTGACCAGAGAGAGAGAGAAAAGCTTGTGCCTGTAATGAGACATTCTGCATACATGTGTGACTCCAAGTCTCCAGAATGGTAAGTACATCTTCTGCAACTATCAAATCAAGGAAAACATATTCAATTTCTCTTCTGGCATCTAGATTAAAGCTCATATGCTCCCCTGGCTCTGAGGGAGACCTAAATGATTATGGCAATGGCTCACTACATCCAAGATATGCATGTGTACAACAGCAATGCCATATTTTTCCCAAATGACTCTTGCCCATTCCAAAAAAAAAAAAAAAAAAAACCAGAAACCTTATGGCCATCTGTATATGGTGAAAAGAGCATAATCTCTTCAGCCAAGCTGAATGATATAACTCAGTGAACACAGATAAAAGCTCATTCCCTGTCCCCTCCTGCCTGGCTTTGGGATCCCTGTCCATGCCACCTCCCGGGGCTGGTCTCTGAGCTGTCTGGGGGACATCAGCGACCCACGTCCCCAGTGGACAAGTGAGTGGGCTAATAAGGGCGCACGATGGGGAGCTCATTTGCTTGGCCAGTCTAGATATAGTGGCAGTTCTAAGGAAAAGACAGGGCAGAAGATTACAGCCATGCTGCCAGCTCCAGTGAGTGGGAACCATGTCAGCAGAGCCGGCCTGATCCTCCAGCCCCTGCTTGGTCTCTTGTGTGTGAGGTCTCCGGGGTAAGACTGTATTTGGGAAGTGAGCTTGATGACTCACTGCTCTCTTTCTGCTGCTTCTCAACACCCAAAAATGCTATATAAGAAAGAGCAGTTAAGAAAAAAGAAAGGAAATAGCAAAATAAGCAAGTAAGAGCCACTGAAAAAGGAACTGACATTCCACAAGCCAGGAAAGTCTATGGCCACCAGCTCCCCCTGCTTTCGTGCCTGTTAATCTGAAACGCAGCCCGCAAGGAGGTCCCTCAGCAGCATAGCACGGGGACAGCACTAAAGTTGTCAGAATGGGGCTCAGGAGGCCAGAATCAGCCTCTCGCTCGCTCATAAGCTTGTGAGCGACTGTGGGCAATTACCCAGGTCTCATTTCATTAAAGTCTTTCCCCAGGAGCTTAACTTAATTACTTCAGTGGGATTCACGTATATTCTTAAGTATTTTCCTGAATCAGGCCCTTAATTGCTCTGTGCCTTTGCTCCCCATCTGAATGATAAGTTTTGCGCTTGCTTTCACTCGCGGACGATTTAGATTTATGTTCTTCCAATTGAAGGCTGTCTCGTGGTCCGTATCCGCTCGGCCCTTTGTCCACAGCGGCTGCGGCTTCACTTGAGCTATTATTGGACCTTGTGACATTTCACACTTACACAAGCTGCACTCTGAAAAACAACAGCCTTTGCGTAGCTTCATATTGCTAACAGAGGTAAAATAACTTGTTTATTGATTTGGGAGCAAAGCAACAAGCCGTGTTTTTTTTTTTTTTTTTTTTCCCCACTTTAACTCCATCACAAATAGAATAATTACATGGCACTTTGAGACAATTTACTAAAGATGCTCACACATTTCAAGAGGGTAAAATTACTTTATCTAAAGCAATTACCAAATAGCTAATTAGTGAAACTGACTGTGAGCTTCGACAAACGTGTTATGTGGAGATGCTGCTGCTAGTGTCAGACAGCAAACTCCAGTTTATGAGCTATATTCAGGTAATGAAGAAACTCTATCAGTGCAATAAATATGTTGTTTTCAATTGAGACCTTCCTAGACAAGATCTGCATATATCCCTAATTTACTAAGTCAGTGTTCCTGTTACATGCATCCCTACAGCCTCATTGCACTGTAACTTTTTCCTTGTCAGGTAAGCAGCAAGATAATTGCTGGAGCAGCTGGGCAGCAGCTTGATGGGAGCAAGAACAGCCAGCAAATTAATAGACTTGCCATAAACCAGAATTTGTGTTCTGCGCAGCAGTTTTCTTTTTTTTGGAGGAACCTCAATATATATTCTAGGATCGGTGGCCACAGAAAGCAGAAAAAAAATCTTCAAAAAAGATTTCTTTATGTCTGCCTTTTTTTCTTTTTCTTTTTTTTTCTTTTTTTTTTGTGATGCTTAATTGCATACTAATTTTTCATAAAGAAAAAATGTGCTTGCAAGCTGACAAAAACCTGTGAGGAAAAAACAGGTATCTTTGCTCAGTCAGCTGCTATTTGGTTTACAAGGTAAGACAGTGGGATCTGTGAAAACAAAAGACACTGCATTCATGTTTAAATTTCCTCAGGTGATAAAAAATGAATGGATTACGGACAGCATCTTTCACAAAAACACCTATTTAATATTCTGGGGAGTGGGAGGAACAATCGTGTGAAGAAAAAATGTAATTTCTGAGTTGTTTTTCTTTTAGTTTCAGACAAAAGGTATCCATTATGAATGAAGTAATTGCTGCAGACTGTGAAATTACTCTTAAACATACAGTATGGACAGAAGTGACATAGCTTTACAGAGTAATAAAGTCCAAACCGGAGATAAAGTGATTCCCTGGGTTTTTTGTTCGAAAGCTGTTAAAGCAATTGCTGGCAGAACATTACACCTCAGTGTAAATCTAGGGACATTTTGTAATAAATAACTTTTATAAAAAATCCAGACTGTGAATTTAGCATAGAATTTTAAACCGCCTGTGCATTGTCACTCTAACACTGAGATCTCACTTATTTGTATATTGTACCCATGTGATCTGATGTAAGTGGGAATAGGATGGAAACACTAAAGACTCCATTGAAATCCAAGATAATATAGATAAGCATTTCATTCTTTGTAGGTCTAAAATTTCTTTCATTAAGTCTTAGAAACACATCCACATTCTAGCTCCTCTTCCTCTGTATTATAAAAGTTAGAATTTATATTTACAAAGACACAGGCTCTTAGATATATTGCACACTAAACTTCAGAAATTAAAAGATGGATCATTCCTCTAGCCTTTCTGCTCTTATGGACAGGGGAATAAACTATGCAGCATATAGGTGTGTTCTTTATGTATATTTTATATTTTAAAAATTCATTTGTTTCATGGATTACTCTTTTCCTTATAAATTAATGAAATTGTATCAAATCTGTTTCAAAAATAAAAATGCATTCATTCAGCCTAATGCTCTAAGTAGTTCTTTGACAGCAATGTATTAAAGTTATAACAAAAATGCAAGAGCCTTTCACAAATCTGGCCTATAGGTACATAATGAGTTCATGTTCTCAGCAACTGAGAACTCTAAATGTGACCTGCTGCACATTTCTGAACATCTAAATTATATGATAGATGGCAGAGAGTGAATTCAGTATACAAAAAAAGAACAAGCTTGTGAACTAAAAACAGATTGCTAAGTGTTACATATTGCCTCTTGCCACTGATATTTTCCTTTGCTGCTCAGCCATCACTCCAAGCACTATTATAAGGATGTTGCCTCTATTAAAACATTTGGTTGTGTGAGGTAGACTTTGAACTTACCGTTCTTAAGTCTGAGTCCAAAGAAAAAAGATTTTTGCAATCTGCTTGCTGTTTTCACACAGAAGACCTCACTGCTTTTAAGTACATCAAGCAGGATATTTTTAGTATTAGCTACCAAATTATTCAAGCCTCCTTAGTCATGAAATTACACATACATAGCTAGCATGTTTCCAGCTATATTTCTAACCTCTCCTTTCAAATCTTCCATGAAGAGCTGTCTTTCACACCTGTTAGAGTTACAGCTGCGCTAAGTAGCATAGTTCATCCCTACTGGCAACCCTAGTATAGTCTCCAAGCAAGTGAGATGGACTGGTGGGCATCATCAGCAAACTGTGGTCTGGAGGATTTTCCTCCCTGTTTTCTTACTGTCTTGGCTGTTTTTGTAACTAGCTGTTGATAAGAAGTAATAAATCTTCCCAAGTGCTGACAAGGATAATCCAGACAATTGTTGCTCTCCAGCTGAGGTGGAACAGGTTTTCTTTGACTTGTTTATTTGTTGAACGTAATCTAACACTTATCCCTTCTGCATTTGAGAAATTTACTGCATGTTTCCCTCTAGCCAGATGTTTGAGACAATGTCATCATAAAAGAAAGCTGTATATTTGGAGATGCAGTGGAGTCCGGACTTGGTAACCACCGTTTATCTGTGTGTCAGACCGTGTTTTATGTGCCTGCTCCAGCATAATGGATACTCTTTCACCCACATGGGAGGCCCAGGAGGCATTATGCATCTAGGAGTCCTCTGAACCCCAGACAGTCACTAAATCATAGAAGTACTATATCTGTCAGGTCTTTTCTGTCAGTTCTGGAAAGATACAGCATATGCTGGTCTCACCAGAGTAGCATTCTGCTGCTTTATCTGTAGCTGAGACCCATCTCTCTCCAGCTCTTTCCCAAGTGGCCCCATCTTGACAACAGTACCTGGTGACTGGACAAACTATGTCCTTGTGCCATAGTCCTGCCCCGTGGATGCACACCTTGTATTCCACCCCTCAAACAGACTAGGTTTGTCGAAGCCCTCAAACTGAATGGTTTCTGTTGTTCACTAGCCATTGCAATGGCATATGTTCACACAGTTACTGGTGAAAAGTGTGAGTGGACAAACTTAAAAATTTCCTTATGATTCTAATCATATTATCATTTTACTGAAAGTGATAAAATTGCCTATTCTCTCGTGTTTCTAAAAGTGTCCACCCATTCTTTTATACGGCTACGAAAGTCTCCAAGTTGCCAGAATTTGACTTGTTGCACCATGGCCTTGCTTTGGTTCATTTCAAAACCTGACTGTCTTTCAGTCGCTATGAAGCTCCATTCTATTCCTGTTTTCCATTATTTATCAAAATGTGCTACCTAGGGATGCAAAGAACTGTAATATTTAAGCCGTAGAACCAGAATGCAGACTCCTCTGATAAGATAGTTACTACAATGACAGCTGCGTGTGGAGCAAAGCTTCAAAAATAAACGTGGCATTCTTTGACTAGTACAGGAAATAAGATGGGAAACATTTGCTGCTTTCATTTACAAGGCTTAGAAATGTTCTCAAAAGTTTTGAAAAGAGAGGCTCTTGTTTATTGGAGGATGATATTGTTCTCACATTCTTGGAGACTAATTATATTTGGGGAAATCTGTCAAAGTCTTCATGGTGAGATGCTGGTAACACCTCAGTGCCATTTAGCTGCCTTTAAATGTGAAAATGGGATTTCCCCAAGTGTCCATTTGGCTGCTAACCTTTTCCATGGCGCCATCTAAGCAGTCATGAAGTTAGGTGTCCACCTCAGTCTGAAGCCCGATTGAGGTGTGTAACGTGCATTTCCCACCTGTATTGTATTGCTTGCAGAGCTGGTCTGATAGGAACCCTTGGAGCAGATCTCCTGGGATGGACATCATGGGATGTACTGTCAGAAAAGGAGAACCCTCTTCCCCACTGCTATATCCTGGGGCTGGAGACTCAAAGGTCTACTTTGTAATAAAGACATAAACACTAACTGGAACTGCTGTTGATATCCAGGTCTCTTCCATTTCTGATAAGAATTGTCCCCCAGTTACAGATTCATATTTGCACTTGCCCAATATAGTTATAATTAAAGTATAGTTAATCTATAATATAGTTAATCTATAATATAGTTAATCTATAATCTATAGTTAAAATGATCTATGAAAGAGGAACTTACAACCTAGCACAGCAACAACCTAGCACAACAACAACAATTAGGACATGGAAAAGACAGGCAGTGGGGAATCTTGAAGGAAGAGGAGAGATCTGTGAGCTCATTGCAAGGTAGCTAAAGGGCAGAATGGTGCATTTCCGGATGCAAGATAGTGAGAGAAAAAGATCCTTGCTGTCTGTGCTTTGTGAGAAGGGTTTGTCAAGGAGTCCATATGATAGGAGAGACTGAACACATGTACACTGCAGCCTGGTGAAAGGATGTTCTTCCTTGCACTGTGCACCCGGAGATCTGACTGTCCCAAGCCAGACTCTCTTCCAAAGCATTTCCCACCTGAGGTGACTAAGAAAGATGAGTCCCTCCTGCTCAGCTTACAGGTTTATGTGTATTTAGATCTTTGGTGCTGTATTTTCCAGTACACTATAAGAAGGCAATGTGTCTAACTTGATCTGTAGATTCCAGTGAAAAAAGGATTATTCTGCAAAAAGCTTCTGCCATAGTCCATATAGCAATGCTGAAGTCTTTTTGAGGACCTAGCCCAAAATATAGTTTTGTTCATTTTTTCCAGTTGGGATGTTTAGTCTTCCAATACTCAAGATCTGCAGTGCTCCCATAGAACAGCGTTAGATGTTTTTTGAACTAGTAGTGCTAACATTACTTCTTTAGCTTAATGTGATAGCTGTTGCGTGAATTTTTCCCATCTTCCAAACCATCCAAAGTTTTATCCATCAGATATATGTGCCTGTTCTATGCCTACAAAATACAACACTCAGCAGCAAGAGTTAACCTGCATGCAAAGGAATAAAAAATGGAGCACATGACCTTACTATCCAATGTCCCAGGCAGGTAATCTGTTCCTTAGCCAAGTTTTATTTTCTGTTTTCTCCTACTGTTTCTTTTCCAATTATGTTTGAGACACAATAAAGAAATGTGAGAGTTAAAGCAAGATTCTCTCTAAGCTTCTTTCCTTCCTGGCTTAAAAAAAGGACTTTATTTTAACTTTCTTACTAGCTCAGAATAACAGTTTCAAGCTCCATTACTTTGTTGGGCTGCTCTAAAGTGGTCAGAATATCTACTAAAATATACAATTATTTTTAATGATTTTACAACTTGGCTTCAATGAACTTTATTTTAATAAAGAGCATGGCTTGTCTCCTGTTTTTCACAGTAAATCAGCTGTTATAAATTGAGGTTTAAATTCAGATTTAATGCATATTTTTACTTTTGCAAATACCACAGTAAAAGTAGCTCAAATATCAGAAACTGTGTTCTGCTTCCTCATCTTTTGTATGCCAACAACACATATGGATGTTTCATAAGCTGCTGTCACCAAGGCTTTTGTTTATAGTGGGCTACCTTATAAACACAAATTGTGTATGTTTTGTTTTCTGAAGTCAGATGAAGCTCTTTCATCTCCATTCAGATGTGATTTACTTAAAATAGTTCCGTGATGTTGCTAAGAGACAAATTTCAAAACACAAAATAACAGTGTTAATATCAAAAAAATAAAATAAAGGTGGTTGTTTATAATGTGTAACTCTGAAAACTTCTGATAAAGCCAAATACTGTCTTTTACTTGAGACGAGCTGACTTGACCACTCATTGTCAAGTTGGAGAACAGAAGTGACGTGTCCTATAGGGTACCCATCACATATTGCACTGTGATTTGTGTGCTCACAGTAACTCTTTCTCCATATGTTCAGCAGTGCAGATGATTGTTGAAAACAAGAAAATTGGTGAATTTAAGAGATCTATGGTAAGATAAAACATAAAAATTGCTTTAATGAGTTCTTTATGCTTTGAAGAGAAGATTAAGCTAAAAAAATACAGGTGGTGATCTGCTGAAGTAAACAGAAACAAGGAAAAATAAAAAAAACAGGAAAAATACACGGTAAGAATATATCTTTCGAAGGAGAGAAAAAGTCGCTGACACTCCAATCTGGGACATAAAAGTCTGCTTTCTGATAAAGAAATTAGAAATAATACTCCCATATTTAATCCTTGATCCTCTTTCCAAGCCATATACAACCCAGACTGGCCTTGAAGGGCAAGAAAGAGAAGATAGCAAACAAGGAAAGAATCTTTGCTTGAGTTAGGGTATCAATTTAGATGCTACCCTCGAAGATTCAAAGAAGCTTTTTAAAATTACGCTATGAATAAGAAACATGGTGAGTTAGAGACATTCTCCGATGGGAAAGAGAAGAATGAGATGAAAAAGCTAGGTGCCTGTGTTACAGAGACTTCAGGTGATACATGCTCTAATCTAACATCATTAAAATAAACATTTACTTATTTTTCATATACCCACTTAAGTAGTAGGGAATAATGAGTCTTAGTAGTTACTGAATAGACATAGGTGTGGTTTCAAAACAAACTCATTTTAATTAACCCAAAGGCACTAATTGGTTCCCAAGTGAATGAGAAACTAACTCGTCTCTGGAGACTTGGGAAAAACTTGAGGAAGTGAAGTGCTGAGAACTAAGGGAGGTTTCCTGAAGTTAGGCACTTCTTTGAAATTTAACTGTCCTGATATACCACAGTTCTTTTTGGAAGCTGTTGTTAATTCTTGACCTATATTGCTAATACAATACTCTTCATCATGTTAGCGACTCCACAGAATATAGCATTTGGACCCCTAAAAGAAAACAGACAGCATCATAAAATTAGTATCCATGTGAGTTGCAGAGCCAGGCAGCTAATGGGATACTAGCTAAGGGAGGATACAGAGGCAGTCACAAGAAATGAGGAGGAGTCAGTTCACTTGGGAGAGCAAGCACATGGAAAGAGATATATGGAAGATGAAGGGAGCAAAGTGATGAGAGGGAAGAAAGTGATAAGAAAGGTATCAAGAGGGAAAATGGGAGGATCAGACCATGTTGTCATTATTATGATAAAGGTAAAATGAATTGACAGTACATGCAGCACATGTAGTTTGGAGTGACTTATCCACAGAGATAGTAGGACAGTGGAAGAAAAGTACACTTAGTTTTAACACTGCACAAATCAGAGTAAGCAAAGTGAATGAAGGAGTGTCAGGAAAGCTCTACCAGTTTTTGCTGCTGCAGCAAACTTTGGTTACACTGCACAAGTCAACTGGGAAAAGCTGAGAAGCAAAAGAACCAGATTGCCTTCATATTGATCAGAGGTGCCCCAAGAGATCTTTCTGAGCTTTGGTTAGTTTTGACATACAGGTGGTTCTCACATCATACAATGTCCACCATATGAAATGTTCAGGGTGTTTCTGAACAAGATTTCATGACAGTAGCAATAGGAATAAAACTAATTACATCTTTTTGATGATAGGACTTATTTTAGGGTAATTTGCAGCAAGCTCCCCAAGGAAGTTTTCCCTTTTGAAGTGCTTCTTACTCCAGGATCCCCTTTTGAAGTAATTTGCCTGGATTGCTTTTGAAGTGCTACTTTTCTTAGGTCTTCTCTGAGTTAATCTTTGTTGCACCTTTCATATTGGAGATTCACAGTGGAAGATTAGTGAGAATCTAAACCTTTTGGTTTAGATTGGTTTCTCTCTCACATGCAGAGGAAGGCTTGGCTGCATCTTCCTAGAAGCATTCATGTAGGGAGGGATAAGAAAAATATTGCAATTCATTTGCTTCTTCAGTGGCACCAACTTTATGTCTAAACTGGCCACCATCCAGACTGAGATGCAGAAATGTCTATAGTTGTTCAGAATGTCTGTTTCACATGCTTGCAAAGCAAGCCGTTTTTTTCCCCCTTCTCCCACCTACTTAGATATCTGACCTGCCATATATTATATACATCTCCAGCTGCCATCTGGAAAGCCACTAATTCTAATGAAGTTGATTACACTATTAGTTGTATGGGATAGTTCAGGAATAATGCTTGGTCCTGGCAACGAGATGTACCCAACATTAGAAAAGTATCAGCTCCTTCAGCTTCATCTTGACCTAGAGTTTTGTGAGCAAAGAGACAGGAAGCTAAGCTTTGGGTCTTGGGGAGCTTTTCTGGTCAGGTTTAAAACTGAGATAAGCATGGGGGCAGGGGAAGCCAGTAGTAGAAGCCAGTAATGGAAACATGAGAGATCTACAAATGACCTGAAAGTTGCTTCTCTATCTGTTCAGTGTCCTATGAATACCTCACCACACTCTGGCACAACATTTAAAGTCACATTACATTGCGTATCCCACCAATCCTTCTTCAAGCCCTCTGGCCACAGCATTTTTTCATAACTTCCTAACTTGGTAAAAGTTTTTTTGTCTCCAGGCTAGATGTCAATGTGATGTGTTCAGAAGTTGGCCTCTACCTCCACTAGCAAATCTCACAGAGAAGCAATTAGCTGTATGGACTAGGTAGTCCACAACTGTGTTCAGTGATGAGATTCTGCTACCACTGCTGCCCGCCATTGCTGTGGCCAGGATTCTTGATATAGCCAGAGATATTTTTGAGGAAGGATTAAGAGTTCATTCCTCATGTTAGTACTCTTTCCCTGGGCCATGTCCATAAAGTGAGGCAGCTAAAAATGCTATAGTGGGATTATATATTACGTAGCAGCTAACTCCTTGCAACATCACTTCCCCTAGTCTGCCCTCAGCCCTGTACAGCAACACTTCTGAGCCATACCCCTCTCCTTCAGCGTATGGGACTACCATTTAATTGAAGTACAGTCTTGCATACCCAACAGCGCAATGCAGTAAGTGGTGCCATCCTTCTGATGTAGTCTGGAATGGCAAGGATCACCACGAAAAAGGATAAACATCACTGATATGAAGAACTTTGCTGCCCAGCAAGCCAATCTGAAATGGAAACATATTTACTCTTGATGAAAGGCAGCTATGCAAGATACAGCTGTCCTTTGCATTGACTTTAAATTGAGAGGAATTGATTGCCTGTCAATAGGACAAGTAATTTGGGGATTCACTAATAGCACTTTTCCCATATAATTTAGGAGAGATGAAATCAGGATCAGCTGTCTAAACTGTCTCTGTAATAACATGAAAAATTCATAGCTGGCTAATGTTAAGGTTGCCCTCTGAAGCAAATCTTTTCAAATCTAGAAAATCTTTGTTTTTATCAGAGTCAGAAATGAAACAGAAATGAATGTGCCTCATGAGTAAATCAGATCAGAAGAAATGACAGTGGGAAATTATTTTGTCTCCGCAGAAAATTGTGCTAAATTAATTCAGAATAGCAGAAAATATTGAAACAAATTGTGAAGAGACAGCTCTAGCATTATTTAAGAAGATGTGACATCAGTGGAAATCCCTCTGAAATTCTCTCATCCTCTCATCGTACTGGTAAAATGCTGTTTCTGGAAAGATTGGGGCCTTTCACACAAAGATGGATGTTAAGAGCATTATGTTGTGTTTCAATGTAGACAGTTTTCTCTCTCTTGCTATACAGGTCTACCATAAACCAGAATTGGGGATCTTCCAAATTCATCTTGCTGATGATCATGTTTAACACCAATGTAAAGTTACTGATAACTGTATCTGATCACTGTAATGCTTATTTATTAGATAGCTCTAAGTTATAGAAAGTTTATGTATTCTGCCTTTCTGTATTTAAATTCAAGATTTAGTTTCATGGTATGTTTTTTTTCAGCACCATTGCTGATGTGAGTAGATTTCTCCCTCCCTGTGCCTGTCCCCATGCACTCTTATTAGGCTGACTGAGATGTCCATGGAGCTGCAACAAGGTCAGTGAACTGATCTGATGGTTTTGGTGGGGAGGAGTCCAAAAAAAAACCCACATAGATCTGGCACTGTCACCAAAGAAAACTGCATATGAATCCATAGCCTCAGAGATTATTCAACACTTCCTGTCAACATTTGTCAAGCAGAAATATATGTATTATGAATGAATTATCTATTGACGGAGAAATGATAACACTTTCTGGGCCACCCAGGGTGAGGTAGAATTTCAAAAGCATTTTTGAGTATCAAAAGCTAACTTTGCATCAACCAGCTTTTCATTAGCAAGAAGATCACAAATTGATACCCCAATTAAATTAATTATTGAGTCTTTGGGCTACAGGAAATTCCCAGTGTGGCATTTACAGTCGGTTGAATTTCCAGGGAGAAGGTGGCTTCGTAAGGCTTTGTCCCGAGCAAGTGATTTGATGCTAGAAGGATGCGAGTTGTCTGAGAGAGCAGATGCACATGCCCCTGAGCTGGTGAAGGAGACGGCTGCTGAGGGAGAAGGGAGGCCGTGCTGCTCTCCATCAGGCACCCACCTCTGCAGCACCAACTCCCATCCCCAGCTGGGGAATCCCTTTGACCTTCTCCTGAGCCAAAGAAATTCACTAAAATGTGAGTGCCTACTTCCCTTATTTCTTTTCCTTCTTCTTGAATTAGTCTTCTACTGTTTTAGCAAGTTAAACCAGTTTGTGAAAGCACCCCATGCAGCCCAGCGTTGGTGCAATGGACGCACACAGGTGAGTAACAGGTAGAATAGGAATTGGGGATGTAAGGTCAGAATCAGATCCTCCCTTTTATTCTTTGTTTCTGTTTTCCAAATCTAGCAGGCATTTTTTAAAAATGATTCTAGTATAGTGGAACAAAACTTGTTTTATTTTCTGCCCAGGTCTGGGGCTGAGAATAAGAGTAGGATCATCTGTAAAATGCTGAGCTTCCTCACTGTGTTGAAAGAGATATTCAGGGAGAAATCCTTTTCCAAGTGCCTTACACCCTGCACAAGCCTTGCATTCCTACAGTATTTTCTTCCACTGAGCTGTAAAGGTTGAATTAGAGGGTTTGGGCACTGACAGCCAAGTTGTGGACAGCAGGGTCTCACTTGGAAGGATTAGACGAACTCAGTGGCACAAAACCAAACAACCCTGAATGTCAGGACTCACCTACCCAATTGTAACTCCCAGATTAGCTGACAACTACTCAAAATTCTGGTGTTGGCTGCCTTACATTGTTGTTTGTTGGAGTAGTAACAGCAAGAGTAGGAAAAAGTGGCTGAAAATCTTTCTGATTTGCTGGGTAAGACTCACCTCCCCTTCTCTGAGTCATTCTGAAGATAAGTATCTGCTCTGTGCTGACTGCACTGTCTCCTTCCCTCGTTTCTGAAGGGGCACCGAAGGGACATAGGGGCTCTTCCATATGCTCCCCAGACACTTCGATTGGCATCTGTAGGTCACCACCTCTTTACAGTAACTGCAGAGGGGGCCCACATGAGCATATCTGCCAAGTGTGTGAGAGAAAATTCCCAGCTGATTTTCAGATGCATTCCCACTCTGACTTTAAAATATCTACGCTGTAACAGAGACAAAGATAAGACAGAACTAGCTGCATTCTCTACTACTTAAGATCATTGACACAGAAGCTGAACCAAATGAAGCTAATCACTTGGATATGGGCAGCTAAGCACTAGGTGAAGGTGGAGAGTTTCATAGCAGAAAATAAAACAAAGAAAAATGAACTTTTCCTGATAATGAAATAATTTGAAATTATAAATTCTGGCTATTTTACAAAATGGTCCAAATGTAATAGTTAACTGTCTCGATTTACGTATAGTGAATCAGCTGGGAGCTGACATAGATTCTGAGAAATATCACTCACCCTAGCCAGAAAAAGCTGCATAACAAAGAACAGAACTCATAACTCGTATCCATTGGGCTCTGGCCAAGAAGCGTGATAAGGGAGGTGACTGAGTGGGAAAACTAGTTTGATGAACTTTATCAGCAGGAAGGTGAAGACTGGAAAATCCCTAAGCAGGAGAACAAAGGGGCAGAGGTGATGGAGCAGGGGTATGAAGAGGGAGAAGGCTTTGGGCAAAAAGGAGGAACAAAGAAACATGCCTTCATAGCAAGGGGTTCTCACTTCTACATCATCAGCTGAAGAAACAGAGAACCAGCTGGAGAGGAGGAGACTCAGAGGAAAGAGCAGGAGCAGAGAGACTATACACTTCAGGGAAAACAACATGTGAAGGATGAGGAGAAGTGGGCAAAAGGAGAGGGTGATTCTGGAACTGCTATTTGTCTCTGATCAAAGTATGTCTTGTTTTCCCAATATATGTTTTCTTCTCTACCCAGACACTTTGTCTAGGAGAAAGAAAGACTAATTTGGTCACTTACAGATGTCTGACAGTGCAGGGAAAAGGAGAAGGAGAAGGAGAAAGAGAGGAGAAGGAGAAGGAGAAGGAGAAGGAGAAGGAGAAGGAGAAGGAGAAGGAGAAGGAGAAGGAGAAGGAGAAGGAGAAGGAGAAGGAGAAGGAGAAGGAGAAGTAAACAACGGAGCTGCCAGATTTTCAAAGATCCTGGACAAATGGCTTCTGCACATGCAGAATAACTATGCAGCACACAAAAGATAATGCCAAGGTATCCCAGACCCAGAGAACTTCTTAAATATGCTCAGCAGAGTTGCTCTAAACATGCACTCACCACATGTGCAACTCACACTCCAGAGTGCAGAGGAGCTATGTGGTTTGACCTGACATTTGGAGGCCCTTCTAAAGGATGCTCCTGAAAGAAGTAAAGTTGCAGGTGCTTTGCTGAGATCTGTGTCTCTTGTGTTATGTAGAGTCAAGTAGGATTGTGTCAGGATTGTGGCCCTTTGCAAAGCCTGGTCACCACAGGCTTCAAATACCAGGTGTCTGTGAAGAGAAAAACCATAAATTAAAACTCCTTTAATGCTAAAATCTTTGCAAAGGGTGTGTTTGCCTACCACAGATGTTATGATGGAATTTAGGATGGCAGATTATCAAGACCGTTTTCATGAGAATGAAGAGAGAGATTATACTCAAGCATTATGTCAGAAAGGATAACAAAAATGAAAAAAAGATAGTGCTTCAGTGTCTCTGCAAACATGAGAATGCATAGATATAGGGTTTTTTTTAAGAAAAAGAAGTCTAGTCATTATCTAGAAAGAGAAAATATACAAGAGCTTCAAAATTTACTTTTCATCCACAGATACTAAATCTTTTCCAGTATATGAGGAAACTGAAGCAAAGGGTAAGGAAGGAACTCTTCCAAGGTGACCTACTAAGCCAAGCGACAGAGTTAAGAATAGACTCTATCTCCCAAATCCTCACACAGACTGACCTGCAAATATCCATCATTTGTGCAACCACCTTAGCAAGATTAAGAACACCTTAAGGTCACTGAAAAGAACTACAGGTGACCTGAAAGATAGTACTGTCACTGTTCAGGCATGAGGCTCAGATATTTTTCAGGTTTATCCCAGGATAAAAGTGATTTATACAAGAATAGACCTTACTGTATTATTACACTGGAAGAACATAATAATGAAAAAACATAAAATGGAAGAACATAATAATCTATATACTACCAACAGAACATCAGACCTACCAGAAAGTGAGTTTGCTTATGTTGCCAACCAGTTGAGTTGGAGAGTGAGAGCTTCTATCATGACAACTTAACTTTTCATTGGGAAAGGCAAAGTGGCATCCAAGGCGAACAACTGCTCTGGATGAGACGTGCCGTGTCTGGTGTGTCTCTAAAATGCCTTTCATGTGGCACATGGGCAGTGATGCTGCTTGGTTTTTTCAGCCAGACCCCAGGAAACTATTCTTGTCTTTCACGCTGCACAAATGACCACAGGATTGCAACAGTAGTTTTGAAAAGGCATTTCATCCCCAAGTAGTTCTTGACTGGCCATGTCACTTCCGTGACCTCACTTCCATCCCAACTTGAATGTTATTTTCAACAGATGGAGCTTTTTTGACAGAGCCCTGATTGTAAAGAGAAAGACATATTCTACCCTGCCATAGCTGAGAATAAATCCTGACTTTGGGGGCAGCAAGCAGCAGATAATTGCGATGAAGTGTGACAGTGAACAGTAAAAGCAAGAATATGTCTGGGAATAAGACAAAAACCTAGCAAAAGCAGCCAGCAGCAGAGCATACAATTACAGGGAAGTCTTCTGTTTACACTTCAGTGGTTCCTATGGTTTTCTGCAGACATCTAAAATACAAGTAGCTGCTGTTTAATTTTGACAAAATGGAACTTCAGTCTAATTACCAGATTTGCATCAAAAACAAAGGTAAATTCATAAAACTCAGAATGTCGCTGTAAGGGCAATGTCTGTGGGTGAGATTGCAGCATGTGCAGGAGAGAGGAAGTCAACTGTAGCCTATCAAGAAACAAAATGCACCAGCGTTTATTGCTATCTACAGGCAAACTCAAATACTCCAGGACCTTGCTTTTGCCAAATAGTTAACCAGGGGCTAAAAAAATACCATCCTGACCTTGTCAGTTAGCTTCCCACTCTTTTGTTCTGGAGATATCTATTGTTGTCACAGTGTTTGTGAACATATAAAATGCCAGAATGGACAAAGAGTAAAAACTTTTTTAAATAAAATGAACTAATATTTCAAAACCAGCCCTGTCGTTTAATAGTTATTCCAGACTGCCGCATTCCCGTGAGCATAAACGAATTGCAGGAGTGCCGAGGAAGCAGCCTGAGGACAGGTCTACCCGCCTGCAGCCCCCACGCGCGCCCGGTGACACCCTCCGGCAGCGTCACCTGCTGTAATGGCACAGCTGGAGATGACGTCGCGGAGGAGCCGGACACGGCCCCATGCTCCAGCTGGCAGCGCAGACATTACCTAAGCTGTGTGAATTAGAGGAATGCAAAAGCACTTGAGGAGTCTGAAGGAAAGCACCAGGTCTAGCAGAGCCTGGACCTTAAGAGGTCAAGGAATCTCTGAAGGAATTAAGGAGGAAGGAGACTGCAAGCTCCCCAGGACAAAGCCAAAGAAGTAATTTTCCCATTGACGCTGGGGCCTGCAGGAGGCTGCACTTGGCGTCTGTGTGCAGTTTATCAGATATGAGGCAGGCTGATACGCAGAACCATTCACTTTCTGTAAACAGATTGTACAGAAAGATTGTGACCACTTTCTGCAGCAAGTGAGCAGGATCATTCATCCCAGCAGTGTCACTGAATGCCACCACAAGGATAGTGTTCCTGCAGCACGGTCTCTTTGCAATACCATTCTGTTATCAAGCACCATCAATCTTTCTCATGAAGGGCAAACTAAACGTGCAGAGCTTAGCTAGTAATGCATTAGAAGTGTATGGGAGGTGTTTGCTGCTTCCTGAGCTCTTTCCTGGGTTGTCTGTGTAACCTTTCCTGGTGTCAGCTTTCCTTCAACTGACGGTATCTTAGTGGCAATAAAATATTGCAGAGTGACTTCATTCACTGCCTTTCACCTCTGGGAGTCTGCACTGAATTTGTCTCGAGTCTTTAAAGAGTGAGTCCTTGGTGGATGGATGGAGAACAGGTGTACTAAATGCTCCCTATTTTCCTTTAAGGGCTTTATCCTACAGCTGAATGTGTTCAGCTTGGAACTGTACGCCGGCATCTCAAACCACGAAAATCTGACAGGTTGGGAATCACGCACGCTCACAGAATAATCAGTTAGCCATAGTGATTAGGTATGTGCTGCAGCCAGGAAAAGACTTATAGGGACAGACTTTGCAAAGTGCAGATGGTCTTCTAGGAATCACTCAAAATGCATGATATTTCATTTTGGTTGTAAAAGCTGGCGCTAAAGAAGGAAGTCATTTCCATGCAAGGTTTGATTTCCTAGAGTAGAATCAAACTGTATCTTTGACCCAGCCCAAGCCTTGGCCCAGTGAATCACCCAATTTACTCTTCATTTGTCCAAATGAGTAGTCAGGTGGACAGGAAATCTTAGCAAGGAGGTTGTCCAATAATAAATTTTATTATTATTATTATTTTTTACCCTCCTAGCAGCTCTCCTTAAAGTACCAGTATTTTCATTTTCAACTTCTTTGGCTTTATACCAAAATTAGGTAGCTACAACTGAAAAGTGGTTTCAGAGGCAGTGTCTGCCCCTCAGCTCTCTCCTGGCAAAGTTTGGCCTGGCTTGCTGCCCACACTGCCTATAGGAAGCCCTTGAACAGACTGGCTCCCTGCTGACACTCAGCTCCCGGTCCCTTAGCAGTCCCTGAGAGAACGGGCGGCAGCATGAGGGCACAGAAAATTAGCAGGTTTTTGCTCTTGAATATGTAGATAAGCCTGGGCTTAACCAACAGCGTGACCATTCCTTGAGCTATGGACATGTGTCATCAACAGGGATTTGTGTCAGAGAGAGCTGGGCTTTTGCAAATAGAAATAAACATCTGTAAGTAAATCTTGGCCAAATGCAAAAGAAGCCAACATTGTCCACAAAAGTCTGCTCTGTTTGCGATGCCTTGTGATTGCTTGCTTATTTGCTCTCCCTTGTCAAATTAAAGGAGATGTTGTGGTTTCACAATGCAATGGCTTGTTTAGAGAATTGTTTTGCAAATTTAGCTTTAAAATTACTTTGTCTGGATGAAAATGAGTCCCTGCCTGCACAAATGCAGGGTCAGCATTTGTCTGGTTGCCAGTCAAGAGGCTGTGCAACTCCAGAGTGGAGGGGACAGCTCTGAAACCCCAAGGGCAGCTCAGCCCTATGAAACAGAGTGATCACACTGATGATCTGCAGGGCAGAGACACTCAGCCACAGTTTATATCTTAAAATTGAGTTGGTTCTAGGTATGACTATAGGTATTTGAGGAGAGGCAGGAAGACACCACCCTGGTGGGATTTAGAGTCTGCAGTTCAGTAAAAAACCTCCCCGAATGTGTGCTTATGCTTGATACACCCTATCCATCAGCTTGATCAGCACATTTGTTCAGACTAGTGATCCCATCTGGAAGCAGCCACGCTTAATAAAGACACAGGAGAAAAGGAGCCCTCATACTTGCTAAAATACAAAATCAGAAGTAGTATTTTTCTGCCTTCATTGGGCTTAACCAAAAGCCTTCCTAAGCCACCAAGCCCAGCCGTTGCCCACCTTCCTATTGCAGGCTTATTCTTGCAAAGTCACTGGGAGGTGTGAGGAGGAAACTTCAATCAGCTCTGAGTGAACCGTTTTGTTTCTCCACCTCTGTCTAATTTATATCCCTCTATTCCATATCCAGCTTGTATTCTTTTATACAGTCCAGAACAGTTATTAATTTTTAAATGAAACACACTCCAAAATAATGTTTATCTCTTTTTTTTTGAGTATTCACAAACTCTTTTCAATATTTTCTTTCATTCTTTGCTTCATGAATGTTAATTTTCAAATATGCTGAACTAATATAACAACTTTGCAGCTGTGCAAAAGGAGGATGGAACTAAAAATAGTTCTAGAGTGAGATCCACAAATAATAACCCTTCACTCATCACCTCCATTTCCAGTGCAACAACACAAGGCCAACTAAATCATTTTAATGCCAAGTATCTTGTGAAAACACACATTTGTGCTGAATTGGGTGTGGAGTATCAAAGGAAAGGGAATCCTGAAGATGAGGATGAGACTTGTATTGTGGGAAGAGAACAGGAAAGATTTGCTGAGAGTGAGGAGCTAGAGAGGAAAACAACAAACCAAGCAACGATAAAGGTGCTCATCTTCCACAGGCAAGAATGTGACAGAAGGAGGATGGTCAGACCCAGGCAGTTGTGGTTTTAGTGACCACTTTTGTGATGGACCCAAGGCCTTAGAGCACTCCTGAGATGTAGCACTCACCATCGAGGTCACTCAGTGACTATCAAGGCCACTGAGGAAGCCTGTTACAGGGCAGGGAGATGAAACTGGCCCTCCTTAGGCTGAAGCCAGTTTCAGTAACCACCAGACCATCCTTTTCCACTACATGTACTGCTAACAGTCATTTCTTGCTTCATAGCACTGTTAAATAATTTAATTTTTTAGCAGATGCTCACATGCTAGCACCAAGAATGCTCATGTACATGTAGAAACATATGCAATAACAACAAGAACATGATTTGTTCGTTACACTTGGATGTTCATTACACTGCTTTTTGATGGGCAAATTATTTGGCTTGATTTTTTTTTCCTGTTTTCTGCCCTTATTGCTCACTTTTCAGGGCATGCCAAAGCTTTCGCACTGTTTAAAATCCCAGAACTTGGAGAGCTTTGCATCTTCTTTCTAATTATCTAACTAATGATCTAACAAACAGATCATTAAAAAGCCCTACTATACACATTCTTGTAAAGGAGATGGAAATTGCAAGTATGTTGTTTTGTTTTGTCTTAACTGTGTTTCCCCTCTCCCTTGTTCTCCTTAAACACCAAAAGAAAAACATATATTATTGTCCAGATATCAGAAAGTAAGAGAAGTTAACTTCTGGTCAAAACCTGCTTAAAAGATTTATGTCATCAAGTACATAAAGATGGAGCTTGGGGCAAGAAAATGATGAGTTGTAGGAAAGGGGTGGTTGTAAGAAAGTGTTAACACATTTATTATAGCTCTAGGGAAAGGTGTATTTTACATTCTTATCAGACCAGCTGTTAAACTATAAAGGCACTAAATTTTGCATCTGGCTTTGAAAAATCCAGACAGAATCACATGACTGATGCAATACTGGGTTGATCAGATATATTTCTTAACTATAAAATGTCTCGTTACATTAGATACGAAACTGAAGAGTTTGGTCATTATGACCTACACACAGCAGAAGTATTTCAACTTGTATTAATTTTGTTGTCAAAGATACAGCTGTTGTAGGAAATATTTTGAATTTTTAGTACCATCTGGTGTGTTGAAAGAAGAAATGCTTGAAATGTTGGCATAAATTCATTTTCTAAGTGGGTAATATTGGTGCTTTGAGTAAGGGGTTGTCAGATTGGGGGATGAGAGGAGTTGTTAATCATCTGAGCTGTTTTCGTCATTCGATCACACTACAAGTCCTAGCCTACTTCAATTAAAACAAACATGTTTACAACTCTTATAGAGTCCTCAGAATGGCTCATCATTACTAAATACATTTGCATTATCAAACTTTTTTTCAGGGCTTGACATTCAGCTACACTCTCAGATGACTGATTTGGGAACCGCACAAACCAGGAAGCAGAGGGAGGCAAGACTATGAGCTGCAGGAAGTGCAAACCTCATCATGGGGGTGAATACTTGCTCAATGGCCCTCCACCTCCTTTTGCCTCTCCGCATTGTGTTGGTATAGCCAAAAACTTACTGCTTAGCCCACTTTCGTTGTGCAGGTAACAGATCCAGAGATCTAACTTTATCATATAATTACTGAAGGGAAAAATAATTGAGCTTTCCTTAGGAATGTTAGAGGAGTGGATATAGATTATATATAATGTTTTCTACTAAGAAGCCTTTTTTTTTTTTTATCATGGCCACTTGGCTTAGAGTGGCAAATCTGAAAGTATTTCTACAGGGGAGATATGAAATCTTCATTCTTTGATTCTCCAGCATGAGTGTGAGCATTAAGACAGTGTTAAATATAGGGAAATTGAAGACTACAGAAGCCAAGAGATCTGTCACAAGGCAAAAAGTTGGTTGAAAAGTCCCAGCACAAAACATTTTCATTCAGCCACCACAAGTCCTGCTGGTAGCAAATTGCAGACCTATTCAGGCACCCAAATCTGCGGAGTCAGTGCTACGACCATCCCTTCAATAAGGTAGAGCTGGCAGAAAGAAAATATGACAGAGTTCAAGGGAAAAAGTTGTGGAGCATAGGACACGTGTGCTGAGGGTGCTGCTACACCGGCAGGTAATGGGGTTCCTGGGTGCAGGACAGGTTGCACATTCTTCATGGGGGCGATTCGGAGGCGACTTTACATAAGTAAGCAAAGTAATGGAGAAATCTACTGATCTTCTGACAAAACTCAAAGAGTTATACATGGAAGAATCTCTCAAAAACTCTCTTTTCCTTCTTTCTGTAAACTGCTGTTTGTGCAACATCACCTTGCTGAGCTATTAATCATGCCAAGATGAGAATTTATTTTTTTTGCTGGAATACTGTTAAAATCTGTTAGCATCATCTCTGGCTATATCACAAACAACTCTGCTGACAGCTCGTTTCCTGAGAGATGCTGGCATCCTGCCTCTGTGTGGGATATTTTCTCCTTTACTAGTTCTGGGCAGTAAATTAATTTAATTGAATCTATAATACTGAAGACCCTCAGCAGTTAATGGTGTGCATATATTTTATTTTTCCCTTTACAGTCCTCTGCTTTACAAAGTTATACTTTGGATATGTATACTTCATCTCAGGCAACAGTGTATAGTGTGAGCAGAGCAGATGTTTTGAATACCACTTGCAATAAACATTAGAACTGGATGCTTTTATTCTCAATGCTCAGTAAATTCACTGTCTTCCCCAATGATATCTGTATCACCATGCTGCAGAGTTGAAATCAACTGCAAGAACTGAAAACAGGACTGAGCTTCATCATAATTATCTCCCATTGGAAAAATACTTGGTTTTGCTGTGGCATTTTGTAGCAGCAGGAGACCATCCTGTGATGATATTCTCTTCCACTGACATTATCACTTAATTCCCTTCTTTTTTTGAAGGTTTTTATAGGGATTGGGTGCAGCTGTTTCTCATCAGCCCCTTCTTATTAGAGTTTCTAAGAATTCTGATTAATTTAGAGCCTATTTCAGCTGCTGCTTATGGGGATTCAAGATTTTGCTCTTGCCCTACTCAATCTGCTTTCCCAACAGTTTTTAAAACATTATGTGCAGCATTAAGAATTTCCTTCTGTTGTTTATGGGCAAATATATGCATAAACTTCTTTCTTTTGGAGCTATTTGTCTTATTCTCAGAGGATTAATTGTTTCTTTCTTCTCTGTATTTTAATATCTTGAAATGTAGCTAATTTGTAGGACAGTATAAGAATATGTGGCAGTAAGTTCAAGCTTGAAGGAGACAGTTACATAGCCCCACGTGTAAAGGGGTTGAGTAATGCTAAGCTCTGAGTGAAGATGTCACTCATGGTTGCAGTTACTCATTACCTTGCAGGATTGCATCTCCACGTTATGGGATGTGCATGTGTTTTCAGGAAATAACTCTTAGGGCAAAAGATAGCCATTCCGTTAGTCTGGGAGGGATTTCAAATGCCTTTCCGTGTGCCTTCCTTGCTAAGCAGTTGGGATCTTCCTGTTCCTGGAGCTGCTGTGGTTCTGCTTGCTGCTGGGCTCGAGCCAAGGCTCGGGATACGGAGAGCAGCACTGGGAGGGCTGATGCCCAGACCATTAGAGCTCAGTGCTCTCCCTTCCTAGAGACCAAGCTCGTGGACATTTGTGATTTTCTGTGAACTACCTCAAATTACTGCTGGAGCAAAGATATTGAAGGGGTGGAGGAGGGACAGAGCACCAGGAGGATTGCACCTCCCGGCAGTGTGGTGCTGTGGATATTTGCTTTGAGGGGAAAGAGATCTTCAGCAAAGCAGCAGTCCCAAGTCAGGGATGGATGTGTGGGGCTGAGCAGGAGCTCTCCGTTCAGGCAACAGGAAAGGAAAATCTCTGCAAATGTTTCAGAGAGAGGACCTTAGAAAGCTGCTTGCCTGGAAGCAGGAGCATAAATCTGAGGTGCTGATTCTGTAGGCTGCATGCATTTCAAAGGCCTCTTTACCTGAAAAGGCACTAATTGTCCTATAGAAATTATCAAGTAGTTGTTTTGCAGGTTTTCTAGAGACAACTCTAGAAGCAAGGAAACTCATTTCAATATTATAGGCTTAAATCTTTTGTTTTGGCCCTGGTTTGGCCAAATAGACTTTAAATCTATTAAATCTAGAGAGTCCTTGGCAGCAAAGGGGCTTGCAGAGGGCAGCAAACACTGTGAAGTTTGTGCTTTGAAGCCATATCACACTTTCTGCTTCTCGTACCTTTTTGCAACCAAGGTTTTTATGTGACATTTGTAAACAAGGTACTTTTTTTTTTTTCCCTATCTGAGTAGATCTGGACTTCTGCAGCTCAAAACAAAGGTAGACCCTGGGCATATGACTAATTTATTAACTGGATGTCCATTCTCCCTCCATCTTACTTTACTATCAAAACATATTTTGTTTCTGCTAATTTAGAAAATTAAGCTGTAGTAATCCAAGGCGATTTACTCTGAATGAAACTATTCACACAGAACTTTAATATGCCATAACTTATATAAATTGACTTCACACCTTTCGCTGATTGATTTATTTAACTTTCTTGAGTGACCCAGTGTAGGCAACCCAAACTGTTTCATTAGTAAAATGAGGACTTGCCCTTCAAGCTCTATCTCTTCAACAGTTCTCAGCCCCCATACTGCCCTTTTTCATTACTCTGAAGATTTAAAAGCTTGTGGGGGGCCTGAGGCCAGCTGTAGCTCACTGCTATGGACTGTACTTAAGATCCAGCCTTTCTTTCACCCCAGGAGAGCTTTGCTGCCATCTCTGCTTCAGCAAAGCCTCATGTTCCCTCCTATGCAGAGATCTGCCGTCAAGCCCTCCCGGAGCAGTGCACCAGGATATCTTCTAGCATTACTCCCTCCCCGCTCCATTTTCCTTTTTTTTTTTTTTAAAAATCCCTTTCTGACAGATTTTCTGCCTCTTTACGGTGTTATGTTAATTTGGTATTTTTCCTGCGACACTTCATCACGGACTGTCACGGCCACCTTTGCTACCAGCCAGCGCGAATCCAAGTCGCGGTGTGGGAAATGCGCGAGTGCCCCCTCTTGTCTGCTCCCACATAGCACAGCTCAGCCCTCTTCAGCATCGAGTCATGGCTCAGTCGGTCTGTTTGTACTTATTTGAGGATTGTAACAGAATAAAATAGAGATTTCCACAACCTGATACATATAGCTGTGTGTACAGGCTTGCAGCCTGAAGGTCAGTGTTGTTTTTTGGAAGAGGGCAATTCAGAAACACGGGCACCCGTACGCTGGAATAAGTATTAGGTTTTTTGCCTGTTCCACATCCTGGACTATTTTATCTGCAGAGATGCTTTTGGTTCTGCTTTGATCAGAGAGATCATAGCTAATAACATATTCTCTCTCTCTCTCTCTCTTTTTTTTTTTTTCCCAAGCTTGTTTGAATCTTGGGATTCACTTTTTCTTGAAACAGAATGCTTAGAATGGTTATACTGCAATATGAAGAGCTCTGATTTCCCAGATAGGCAGAGCCATAAATATTAACATCCTCACAGCCCCTCTAGAATACTTTAGAGAAAAAAAAAATGTGTCTATCTTTTTGAAACTTCCTAGGTGACAAAAATGTAAGTGGCGAATGCAGGCCACACAAAAGAATTAACAACCTTGTCTTTCTGAGGGAGTATTTTACTTGCGGTTTCTGTAGCTGTACTGTCATCTTCAGGAAGGCTGCAAAACTAGCAGAGCTGCAACAAGGCTGCTCTCTCGTAAGGTGCGTCTGCACAAAGAAGGCTGTGGGATAATATTCGTTGGGAAGTACGTTCATGTTGTATTCTGCATTTTCCTGGTTTTCGGTGAGAATTTGTGTATGTGTTTGTGTGCATTTATTTATTTATTTTAGCACGCTTCTTCTCTTGGCATCACACCTGACTGCTGTAGCCCAGCACACATGGAGACAAGTTGTTCCTTGCATGAAAGCGGAGGGCTCATAGAGCATGAAAATCCTAATCTATAGATTTACATATTTCTTCATAAAGAGGTCTGAAAGATTTTCTTCTTAAATCAAAGCTCTGCAGCACAGCTTGTTTTTGGCCTCATTACCTTAATTTCATTCTCTTGCATAGCTTTTGGTTAGGAGGCTGAAAAGTGACCCCTTGAGACAACATTAGTCTTATTTCAGGAAGTGCCTTCACCAAACGGGGAGACGACCACGAGTTCTGGGTAATATTAAACAGCAGCAAAGCACCATGCAGAATTAAAGTCCATGCAAACCCAGCGCTTATGTGCAGTGCCATGTGGACCACCATGGAGAGCAAAGCCACCAGTTTACCTGGGAAGCAGGTGAGCCAAGCACTGCATTGTCCTCATAGCTCTGTTGAGATCAGAGCTGTGTCTATCAACTCCGGTGCCCTCTCTTCGTGGGGAGGACCTCATCAGGGAAGGAGCCTCCGCAGGAGGCACATTTCATAGCCTGATCTTATTAACTTCCAAAACACTCCCTCTTCAGAGAGTTTTTCTCTCCTAAGTGGATTCCAATGAGGAGAGGTTTGTGCCTCGCTCTTTTTATAATTTAGTTGAAAAGTCAGTCAGCCACGAAGCACGAGTCTGCTAGAAAGCAGGGTTGATAAGTCCCAGAACGTGGAGAAATGACAGCTCTGCCAGGCCTGCCTGTGCGGAGCGTGAGCTGATCCTTTTCTCTCTAACATCATCTACGTTTCTGGGTGACGAGATTCACTTATCCTTGATCTAGTCCAGTTTTTCATTCTAACCCTTAAATGCTAATTTTTAATTTTTATTTTACTTACATCTTTGGGATAATTTCACTTTCTTTGTATACTGTTCCCAGATGAGGCTACACTGCATTGCCTTAGATCTGCGTCAGAAAGAATTACAGATGTTTCAAAGCAAATGTGCAGAAACCATACGGCTGAAGCTGAATAAATTATGTTTAAAATCAAGGAAATGTCCTAATAAGTAAGAAATGCAACAATTTCGCCTAGAGCTTTTTTCACTGTCTCTACCACCTGTGTTTGTATTTTACCTTCTTGTGTTGTTTAGCAGCTGGTTCTCCCATATGAAAAAGTCTGTAGTAAGACCAAAGTTTTAAAGGATTTTTAACATTTTTTAAGCTTTCTAACTTAAGTATTTTAATAAAATATATCAGTGTATCTCTGTGTCTGTAGGAGAAGAAAATGTGTTTTTGGAGAAAGTATTGGAAATCCATACTGTCCTTGACAATCTACGCATTGGATGTTTGACCCAGTCTCTAAGCACATACCCAGGTGTTTGCCAGCATGTTCTCACATTGAATTTCCAGGGTGAAATGAGTCCCTCCTCTCAGCTAGATGCCACATCTCTTTCTCCATCCGCAACATGATGACTTCAGAGAGGAGCATTTCTAATTTTCTGTCTCCTCTTATGTGTATCCTGGGTGAACTGCAACCTTTCCAGGACAGCCCGTGAGTGTGGATCAGCCTTTCCCTTTCCAAGTACTAGGTAATGCCCATCACCTGCACATACGTATACTCCAGCAAAGTAAGACAATTTTAGTCAGCTGATCATAGGCTATCCTTTTTTTAATCCATTTTCCCACATAAACAAAGAAAGCCCTACTTGAAAAATCTCTCTCAGTAGAAGGTACCAGGTTTTTACATCTTCCTTGCAAGGCTACAGCTATTCGCGAAATGTTGTCATCTTCATATAGTCCCCTCTCTCCATTCCTACTCATTTCTTTCAAGTCATGATGGAGAAGAGCCATTTCCACAAATTCATTGGTAGATGTGGTGGAAATACCTCTTCTTTTCTGCTCAAGTGTATTTTTTTTCTGGATTTTTCTTTTTTTGCATTTGGTTTATTTGGTTTAAAATAAAGTCATCCTATCTAACCATACCTGATCCTCACTGTGACTCTGAACTTCTTTGGCTAATGTTGGTTTTCTGAGTATTAACATTCATGAATCTGAGATCATCTGGTCTGCTATGGAAGAAATACATCAGTCCACAGGAATTTTATTGTAATTTAGCATGCATTTATGCCTGCTTGTTTGAAAGTTTGTCTGGATAATGAATTGTATCCCTTAGGCATTTCATAATAGTTCTTATTTTAGTAATAATATTTCTGTACTTTTAATACCAAAAAGTCTTTGTCAAGAAAAATGATATAAAGAGAACATTGTTCCCTCTGTGTAATTTAGACCAAATTTGAATTCCTTTCTAGCTATGTATTTTAATTAAGTAAACTAGGTACTCAAAACAATTTTCAAATTGTTAATCAGAGGCGCAATAGATGTTCCCAATGCTGTAAAATGCAAATCTCCTCAACCTTTGCTCAGCTCTCAGACTTACTGTATCTTGATGCACTTTTATTCTTCAAGCTTCTTCTGTAGTACCAAGTGCATAGTATGACCTCTCACAGTTTTGGGATCTTGCTGTCTTGTGTTTGATTTGTGCACATATAGCTTGTTCTTCATAGTTCACAAGGAAGCCATAGATGCAAGGATTTCTTTTGTGGAACGTGTGATACTTGGTTGGCCCTTGCCTAGAAAGATGTAGTGCTTTCTCCCAGACGACCAAGGAATTTGAAACTTCTGAGTGAAAATGAATCATGATCAAAACGAACAATGCTCCTCTCACTTCCCTTCCATAGTGTATTGCCAATCTGCATACCCAGTTAGGGGTGGGATGCAGCCCAGATCTGCACATGCTAAATGTTACACTGTGTCACTTCAGCTTCCACTTCAACCTCTTGTCTCCCTGTGTTTTAAGCAGTAGAGTCCCAATCACCCATTCCTGTGATATGTTGTCATGGCCACAATGGATTGTTTTCCTTTGGAGTCTAATAATAAGTCAATTAGAGCAGGATTAGCCTTTGGGAAATGAAATCAGTTGCTAGCTGCCTCCCAGGAGGAGCATCTTCAGTGATCTGCCTGAACGTTTTGCTTTCCTTCGTTTTTCCTGCAATCCAGCAAATCCCCTGTTTTCCAATTAGTTTGTCAGCAGGCATCTACAAAATGTTCCCCTTATTAACAAACTATATCAGCCAGAATAATGTTTTGCGGAGTCTTGTCAGGGCATAGCCAAGTTTCATGTCTAGCGGACCTGGAAAATAAACCAACAAATGAAGGAAGAGGATCTCTGACTGGCCTGTGTTGAGTTTTCATGTAAGGTCATGACCATTTTGCTTCCTGGCTGAAGCTTTCATCTTGTTCTGTCATCAGATGATTGGATGAATCATGGTGGAATCCTTTTCCCTAACACCAGCATGCCAGGGTTTAGGCAAGGGAAATACACTTCTGGTCATGGCTGCCATTTCTCAGATTAAGACGCGCAGAAAAATGCAGTGCGTCAGTATAAATCACCTTTGGTGTTCTATTGTGTTAAAAGATAATGTAAAAAGATGTGAATTTAAAATATCAGCCAGCCTGCTGTATCAAGACTTCAAAGGATAAACACCAGCTTCCTCCCATCTCATCTGACCCTTGGCCCAGCCTGAGGAATCTCAGTCTCCTTGTTGGCCAGGCTGGCCTTGAAGGCCACTGTCCCAAGACAGCATCCCTCGCACATTAGGAACTGCCAGCTCTGGGCTTCCCCAGCACCTCCTTAGCCCCTTAGAGAGGACACTGAAGCCAGGGACCAGCAGCTACAGGAAACACACAGAAAGAGCCAGTGGTGGGGCGGCCCTCCAGCTGTGGCCACACATGGATCAAGTTTCCCGTTACCCGTGATGCTGCCCCAGGACTCTCCGCAGCATTCAGGGCTTGTGTAGTGAGATTATATACTAATCCAGAATGTCGTTTGGCTGAGCTCAGTCACTTCAGGGCCATGGCCTGCGATAAGTAAAGGTTTCAATAGGCAAGAAGAGGAGGCAGAAGATGATGGCCAAAGCCACTGGCAAACGGGTTTGTGTGGACCTGAAAGAAATCCCCTCGAGGCAGCCCAGGGCTGCATGTAGGTCTCTTTCAAATCTTTCTGATTTCTCTGAGCCCTAAAAAATGCATTGTCTTGCATTTCCTAACAAATCACTGAGAACGTAGCACTCTACGGACCTGGCTGCAACACGCGCCCTGATCGAGGCAGAGAACAGAACATCAGAACAGTTTTAGACTAAGAGAATTGCAAGATATGTTTTTGCACACGAGGCTACTGAGAGAAGATGTTAGTTCTCAAATCTGGAAATGCAGCTTCTGCTTCTACCTCTCCTACCTGCTTCCTGCCACCCTGCAAGGAGCACACAACCGCGTGCTGTGATTGAACCTTCCATGTCCCCAAGAGCAGAAAGTGTCCCATGATTCAAAAGCTAATAAAGCCAACATTTGGCAGGAAAGAGGACGCTCATGCCGCGCCGGCCAGCAAGACAGATGTGGGCATGTGAGTCAGAGCTCGTGCCTGTGGAGCTCCCTGGGCTGCGGGCTCTGCTCACCGGGCGCTAGGAGGTCTGCCGGGCTCTTCTCGGCATCCTCCGCCTGGCACCGGCGCTGTGATTAACAGCCCGGTCAGGCCAAGCCGAGGGGCCTCTTGATAAATTCAGTGCTTGAGAACAAAGCCATCATTCTCCCCAGCAGTTTAATGTGCCATAATGAACTGAAATAAGGCAGAATGTAAAGGCAGGGAGATACAGGCACTCTGCTGGAAAGCAAAGTCATTAAAAATAATGAGCAGTCTTTCACTTCCTTCTTTTTATTAACTTTCTGCAGAGGACAACCTGGCACTTTCTTTTTAACACAGTCTCCACTTTGCTAATATCCATTAGACAGATGGCTAAAATTTTTCCATAACATGGTCCACAATATTTACAAAAAAGCAAAGCAAAAAAAATTCTTAGCATCCCCTCTCCCCTCCCCCAGTTCTTCTTCTTTATGCTTCCTAGTCCTTTATTATTATTATTATTTAATCATTCCTGTGAATAAATAATTCAGAATACACTCTGTGGTGCTCACATGTAAAGATGTGCACAATGGTGTTATATCCAGGAGAGCCTGGAACATGCTCATATCGGTTATAATTAACCATATAATCAACCAAATTCACATGACTGGAGCTTGGCAGGCTCTTCCTTGGAAGGGCACCCGTGGAGTTTGTCTCAGGCGGATGCTGGGACCAGCTGAGCACTTAGTGTCACTAAAGTGGCAGCCCAGGCCCGTGGTGTCCCCAGCCATAAGAAATGCCCATGAACAGAAACCAAGCTTGTTAACTGCTCCCTTTCTCTTCCCTCTGTAATCAGAGAAATATTCGGCCTCTGCTTGGGACTCAAGGGCCACTGCTGCTCTCATTCCCCAGGCGGATGCTCCAGTTGGGCTCCTCCTCTATCCCCACCAGCTTCAGAGACATTTATTGTAGTCACTGCCACTTACAGACACCAACGTGCTAAATAAGGTAAAGATTAAGCTCAGTTACAAGTCGTGTTAAAATGTGTCATTAATTTAGTCGGACATGTGGCTCAAATTATTGCTGCAGATCTTCAGAGCTGCAGAGGAGGATTTAGGCTTTTAATTTACACTCGTAACTTGTCCACGTTGCAGCTTTAAGCAGTATTTTTTGTTTATTGCAGTGATCCTACCACCCGCGATAGGGCCTCCTGGGTTCCCAAAGTGTGGAGCAGCTTGACAGCCTCCCTCGGGTGAGAAAAACCCCCGCCACCCCCTGAGCCGGGCTGTCGCATTCCCCGGCGTTACCCCAGCACCTCAACGTGGCCCATACGTGCTCAGATTGCAAAAACAATCAGGCAACCGGGATACGGCAAAAAGCTTGAGCAGGGGGTAAGATAAGCAAAATGTAGCATCAGAATTAATAGGCAACATGTATCTGCCTGACCTGGCCTGAAGGAGAGCAGGTTGCTGGTTGGAGATGGGCAGCAGTATCATGCATCCATGTTGGAAGCTGCAGCCAAGACAAATGTCCCTTTAGTGATGGCCACACTGGAGACAGAGAGTGTCTGAAGCAAGTGCTGGGCAATGACAGCTCTCCAGTCACTACTTGCCAGCCCAGCTTGGTTTTAGTCCTCCTCCATCACTCAATGAAAATTTCCCACCTTTGGTCCCAATGTTTCATCCAAAACAAGTCAATGTAGCATATTCACACATGAACGCTGAGTTCTCCATTGCTCAGTTCCCATTGCTCAGTTCCCATTCTCCATGTTCGCCTGGAGTTACATGGCTGGCACAAAGGCCTAGCAACAATTGCAAAATAAACCACAGCTTAATTTGGGGCTGGTTGCAAATACCGGAATTCAAAGCTGCGTTTCCCATTTGTAACTGATACAAGGTGTATTGTCATTTCTGTCAGGGAAGGCCTGGTGACTTTTTTCAGGTTACCTTCCAGCTATTTTTTCTATGAATTTGTTGTCTGTAGTCTGACCAGTTTTTGAGTCATTTCTAGCAGCAGCAAAAATGGACCAGCCCACATACAATTGGCAAGTCTGCTTTTCATGTTGAGTGCTCGGTTTCCTAAATTAGATATTTTTAGAATTTATTACTCATAGTTATGTATAAAAAATGTCTGTCCTCACTGTGGCTGAAGCAAAACTTGAAAACTGAAAATCTTGAACTTCTCATGAACATCATAAAACAACCAAACCTTTGTTTCATTCCATGCTTTACAGGAAGCTGAAGCAAATCAAATTAAGAGAAAAATATTAATTGTGCTTGTGTATCATCATACACTAGTCTACTTCTGCCTGCTCCACAGAGCGCTGTGGGCTATGCTGGTATGCAAGGTATACACCAGCTGAGGATTTGTTTCTGTAAATCCCTTTGGGTTTCTTCTCCAGCACAGCCTGTGCCAGCGACTATCGCTGACAGCCAAGAAGAGATATGAACTGTAATTGATTGTGCCCTTGAGAGCTTTCCTTCCTGTTTGTGTGTGTGTGTGTGTGTGTTAGAGAGAGAGAGACTCTTTCATCTTGTGCCAAAAATGTCTTTAATCCAGCACTGAGCTTTTCTTCTCCTGCATGTTCCCAAATGCCACAACACTTCATGTTTTCAGAAGACGTGTAACAAAAGGCAGCTTTCAGAGAATATCTTGCTCCAGAAATTTCAGAAAGCAGACCTTTTGCTCAAGAAAGAAAGCAAGAAAGGCAAGAAGTGATGACAGGGCTGGCTTTTTAGGATGTGGAGAGGATGGCACTGCTGCTCAACCCTGGGCTCTCTGTCCCTGCCAGAGGTCTCCATCCCATGCTGGGGCACAACTAGATGGGCTATATGTCTCACCAGGCAGATGAAGCTACTTTCTGTGCTGCCTCTTTTGCCCCTGTATCTGGGAAGTCTCCAGAAATCTGCCATCCTGGCGCCCATAACTGCTGCTGTCTGCATTGCTCCCTGGGGCTGGGGTGGCTGCGAAGCTCACGCGAAGCTTTCCCCGCTCCTCCCCGCTCCGCAGACTGTCATTGCCCTCTGCTTCTTCTCTTATTAGCCATATTTCCAGCTCCAGCACACCTGTGGTGATTGATAAAGGCTGTTAGCAAGAGCAAGAGCAATTCAGGTAGACAGACTATGCATTTCACTGTCTGTAGAGAAGGAACACAAAAGTGTTTTAAAATACTTGGCCATACATGTGGATAAAGCAGTGACACAGAACTTAGGACATTTGGGTTGTTTCCTGTTTGTAGTCCAGTTTTCCATATAACTGTCCTAAAATCTCATAAATTGAGTAATTACAGACCATGAATAGTTAGTGCCTGTGAACTGGAGTAACTATTCCCGAGGTAGAGAAGTATTTAGACTTTCATTTTATTCTAAAGCTATGGAGCTGCTTTATTTTCAGTCCCAGGAAGATCTTGGAGCAGATCCATCTCAGAGCATGTGAAGGACAGAAAAGGTATTGGGAGCAGCTTGTGTGGGCTGTCAGAGAGAGTCACCAGCAAGCAGCCATCAGACCAATCTGATAACTTTCTATGATGAAATAGCTAGAAGTAGGGTCAAGGGGAGAGAGGGGGATAATATTTACTTTGGTTTAGCTAGGTCTCCTACAGTATCCTTATAGCCAATGTGGTGGGACATGGACTACAGGATACATGCAAAATTAACTAGATGGATGGTAATCAGCAGTACAAGGTCCAACAGATATCTTGTTGGTAGTTGCAGCCCTTGAGGATGTAACAGTGAGGCCCACACTGTTTAATGTCCTTATTAAAGACCTGGTAAAGAGATGGAATGCATGCAGATGTTACCAAATCATGATACCAGTTTTGCAGATGATACCAAATTTGGGAAAGCAGCTGCTATGTTGGAGGACAAGGCTGCTTCTTAGAGAGACCCATACATGCTGGAGGAGTGGGCTGCCAGGAGTCTCATTAAGATCAGCAAAGTCAACTATGAAATCCTGGATCTGGCACTGAATAATGGCATGCACCGGCACAGGTTGACTAAGGAGAAGCTTTGCAGAAAATGATTTGGGATCCTGGTTTACAACAAGTAGGAGATGTGTTGGCAGTGGACCCTTGTTGGCCCACCACACGTTGGGCTATGTTAGCAACAGTGTGGGCAGCAAATGAAGTCCCTTGTATTCAGCACTTGCGAAACTGGGCTTGATGTGCTTTGTACAATTCCGGGCCCTTTCTGTGCAAGAAAGACGTGGATGAACTGGAGTGAGTCCAACAAAGATCCCTGAGCTGGTTGGGAGCTGGAGTGCAAGGGGTGTGAGGAGAGACTGGGGGAACAGGGCTTGTTCAGTCTGGAGAAGAAATGGCCTTGGGGGGCTCTTACTGCTGTTCACAACTACTTAATGGGGATTAGAGAGGATGAAAACAGACCTTCTTTGGAAGTGCTGAGTTATAGGTCAAAACAGCAGACAAAAATCACAACACGGGAAACTCCAAATGAATATTAGGAGGACTTTTTTTTTCACTATGAGGGTAGTCAAAGGCTTGAACAAGATGCCTAAAGACTATGGCATCTTCAACAGTGGAAGCAGTGAAATTTCAATTGGATGAGTACATCCTGAGCACCTTGACCTAGCTGGCCTTCCTTTAAATGTGGTGGTGCAAAGTTGGACTAGGTGACTTACAGAAGTCTTTCCCTATCTAAATTCTCCTGTGATTTAGCCTCATTTCCAAAAGATTTTTTAAAATTATTTCAAATTCTAGCTTTAATTAAATTAGGGTTTTTGTTTGTTTGTTTAGCAGAAGGTTCAATGATACTCACAAAATGCTTGTAGATTCCTAACGGTCCTTGATAAATTTCTTCAACAATTAACTACTTTCAAAACATCTGAAAACTGGATGCATCATCAGAGCAAATCATCCAAATTGATCCCTTCCTAAAAAGATGGCTAAAAGCTAGTGGAATAAAACCTGAGCTCTTCACAATCTCCCTTCAGGCTCAGATAAAGTAGAAAGTTAATCTCATATTTGAGATTACTTAGCAATCATTTCATTCTTACTTCTGCCAGGATAGTCTCTGCATTTTGAACATCTGCTTCCCAGACAGCCAGTGCCCATGGGACTGAGCCCTCTCTCTTCGAGCCTTGAAGTTGGCTGTGTCAAAATGCATCATTTACCTGTGCAAAGTTTTCAGATTCGCCAGTGTCTGTGATCAGTCCTTTGCAATATGTGTTCTTTCCTTCTTTCTGTTTTGTGCAGAGTTTTGCAGTCACAGTTTAATTATTTTTTTCCCTTCTTGCTAGTAAAAGCATTAAACAGCACAGAGCTAACAACCAATCCTGGAAGGACTCAAAATGTAGTCATCTGAGGATGTTTTCTCTTCTGCAGTTACATTTTTGTTGCTTTTGCTAATGAAAAAAGCATGAGGAACCACATTAAATGCCCTGCAAAAGCCAGTATCTGTCATATAGCCTTGATCAACCAACTTCATTTTGTTATACATCCATGTTAAAATAGCTTGAAAAATGATACCAGGTGAGTTTGACAAGAGCTGTTTTCTATAAAGCCATGTTGATTGGCACTGCGTCTGTACTCTCCTGTAAGGAGCAGTCTTTATCAGCATTCCTTCCTTTTGCCTAGAATTCACGGTAAGCCCAGGGGCTTTCTTCCAGTTCGCTTTGATTTTGCCTTTAAAATATTTGCACAAAAATGAGCTTTCTTATAGGCCTCTAGAAACACAAACCAAAACTTGCACAGCTGGGCACAAAAGACTGCACATTTAAATAGTGTCTGCGATGGCCATGGGAATGGCAGATGCTCGCAGTGAAGTCATGTTTGTTTGAGCATAGGTGCAGGCACCTCGGTTCGTACTAGGAATTTATGCAGTTAGTGTGAATAGACTAGTTTAAGACAAAATGTAATTGTGTTTGTGATCATTTATTTTGCTTTTATGTTAAAAACTGCTAATGAAGAGGTGCACACAGCTGTAACTCACCCCCATATCCCTGCCCTGGCTATGGGGTAGGGCATATCCAGGGGCCAGACAGGGGTAGTTAGGGGAGGTATAGCAGAGGTCTGGAGCAACTTGTGACATGTATATCTGTGTTGGATTTTGTCATTGAGCAGATCCTGGGTGGAGGTTACATGGTATTTGAAAAGAAAGAGAAACACAACCCTTAAAATTAAAATTAAAATGGGAAAACAAGTCCTGCTAGAGCTATAAGTTGCTGCTGCTGAGGTCCCTGAGTCCAAACTATCTTTCTGCTTCTGCTTATACTGCTATAAAAATGTGTTTTTTCATTTGGCTAGATTCCAGTCTCCCAGCGTAGCAGCAAACTTATGTTTCTGTAAATCCAACTGGATCTCATATGTAGCATTAAAATTACAAGTGCATCACAATCATCTCACATTAGTTCTGACTGATATCTGTAGAGAAGTGAATGTCTTTGCAGTGTGGAAGGCGGGAAGAAAGATTCGCAAAATAATCCAAGCGCATGTATCCTGTAGGACTAATCTGGGGGCAGGTGCCATGCTCACAAGGCCACGCTACCTCTGACAGCCAGGCAAGCTTGTTCACAGTGAGATGGATGTCGTTGCAAGCCCAGATCTCTCACGCGAGATTTGCATTTAACACTGGCTCCTGAATGCCTGGGTTATTTTTAAGTAGTACTTTTGACCAGAAATTGAAGAGATTTAGCTACAAAATTCCAATTGAGATCACTGAGAATTAGCTGTCTGAACACCTTGGGAAATCTGCTCATATGGCTTTCAAGTCCTCAAAATGCATCTGTGAGCCTTAGCTGAAGGACTAGTCTGATCTTGCCATCTATTGATAGAAATCCAGCTGGGAATGTATTTTCTTTACAGTCTTTCTTAGGCACCTATAAGGCCAGAGTCATTCAGTCCTCAAAAATCTGCTCCTGCCTTCACTGAAATCAAGTTATTTGCAGAGCTCCCCTTGACAGGCTGAAAAAACGCTTTCTCTTCTTTGCAGTTTCTAAAACACCTTTTAGTGCTCAAGGAAGCAACATTTTCTGGACAGTGTCCGATACGTTTATACTGACTAGAGAAGCAATTCATAAGGAGGGATGCCTCCATTTTGAGGGCCAGATTTTCAAGAAGCCAATTCTGCAGTTTAGGCCCCTTTAGGTTTTTCCACTTGGGTACCCATAAGACCAAATGGCCCAAACTAATCATAGTTAAAAATAAATAAATAAAGAGTATTGCACCAGCTGCGGGTTAGAGGTGGAGGAGATGATTTCCAGCTGATTTCCTGTTGCTCAGGAGCCTCAGCTCTTCCCCACTGTGTGCCTGGACTTGCTCTGGTGACCATGTGGCTGTTGTGTAGTCATGTCACTTTTCTCAAGCCAGTTTATCAAGCATTTTTTTTAATGTGTCATTCGGAAAGGAAAGAGTTTATGAAGCATCAGACCTCACACACACACACACACACATGTATACTGAGGCAGGGGAAGGGGAGCAATCCGGCAAAGGGATGATCAGGAGCAATAAAAACACTTTTCCTGTTCCAGCATCTAGGGAACTGGTGACTCCTGACGTGGGAGGACTGAAACTCAGTATGTAGTCCTAATGTTAATTTAAAATACCATGAAGAAAGTGCTTAAAAACCTGAACCTCTGCCAAATGAGCAAACCATTAAAATATGCACAAACTATGTAATACCAGCAGAGTTTAATGCAACTGTGTGGTAAGAAAATATTTGGAGTTGCTAAATCTGTATGTACTACATATCAAAGTGTTAAACAATTATAATTATTTTGTTACCATCTTGTGGGAAATTAGGGTAACACCTGGCACACTTCTGACTTCCAGTGGTGGGTCGCGTTGTGCTTAAGGAAATGGTGAAGAAGCGATTGCTCTAAATATTACACTGGTATCAGTGCACGTGATACTGTAAAATGAGTATTTTAGATTTCCTACAGTTTTTACTGTGCTGCTGAGCAAACTTGTCCATTTGCAAGCCAAATCCTTCCCCTAAAGCCTGTGTGTGGATCCTCCCGAAACCAGGGACAACAAAGGGGAAGAGAAATCAGCTTTCTAACATGAAGAGTTACAGCTTCTCACAGAATGGCTCCATTCGAGTTTGAAGATGCCTGAGAATTACACTCCCTCTCTGTATCAGTCCAAGGCTGGCGTCTGATGCAAACCTTTTCTGGGTAAATGTGAACCAGATGTTGCCGAATTCTCACTCGTGAACTCGTATCCCCTATTCCTACCCTGAGTCAGGGCTGGCCGGTCGGGCGGCTGCGAGGCTGCTGGGGCTGGTCTCTCCGAGCACCAGGCTCCCCCTTCCAGCCTGTGCGAGGGTTTCAGCTCTTCCCCCCAGCTATGCCCGTGTCCAAGCCATGAGTTAGCTAGCATGGTGGTGAGACCCTTCTCCCCGATCTCTCTTTGTCCCGTGCCAGCTTCACTGTCAGGCCTGGACCCATCACTGCTGCCATCTGGAAAGAGCAGAGTGGCCTCAAAACACAGAGCCTTCTCTTTTCAGTATCGCTGTAAAGAGCGTAGCATAGTAAAGCAGACTGGCCATGAACAAGCATGCCAAGCCTGCACAGGCTCTGCTGCAAGTGCCTTGCAGAAAGCCCCTGCGCTGCAGTTGCTCAAAGAAGTCACAATCTGAGAGGACTGTGATAGAGAAACCGGAGTTGGATTGTATTTCCCAACGGTTAATAAAATTTCCCTTGGAATAAATGTAGAGGGAAGCTGGCGCCGCTTTATATTATTCAAAACCACAAATTTCCTCTCCCTTGCAATCTGCCAGAATTACAGCCTCTTTTGTAGCTTCTTAAAAATTCAATATGTTTTCATCAAATGAGCATCCTCCTGCTTCAAAACGCACCGGGGAAAATTAGCAGTGCACTTTAGCAGTGCTCTTAATGAGAAGAGAGGAGATAGATAGTGAAAGGAAGTGGCGGGCAAATGCAGGAGAAGTATCCCTGATCTTTTCCTGCCTGGTGTTAAATATTTCCTCCGCTGCAAAAGGAATTGAAGATACGAACAGCAATCTTGCTTTTAAGGATCACAAGCTTCATGAAAGAGAAGGGAAATGGGGCTGCACTCTCAGCTCCTCAGGGACAGAGAGGCCAAGGTGTCTCCACAGCCGGCCCTTGGCTGTGGACTACGATGGCCAGCAAGATCTATGCCAGGAGTCCTCTGCCTGGCTAACAGCATGAGCTGAGTGAAGCACCTCATAGACTCATAGAATCATTATGGTTGCAAAAGACCTTCAAGATCACTGAGTCTAACCGTAAGTGCTACAACACCAAGTCTGATAAACCATGTCCACAAGGGCCTCATCTACATGTTTCTTGAACACTGCCAGGGAGGGTGACTCCACCACTTCCCTGGGCAGCCTGTTCCAATGCTTCATCACTCTCTCCATCCTGGCAGAGACACAGATAAGACATCAAGGCCCCTTCATAGTGCCTGGGAAGAAAGCAGTTATAAGGTTCACAGAAAGGCTTTCTGCTCCTGGGGCACAAACTACCTCCCTTGCCATGAGGAAATGTGGAGATACAAACTCTAAGTCGACTGTTGAAACTGAGGGAGGCAGCTCTCTCCTTTAGGAGTTCAGAAATGAGCCCTTTCCTGATGATAAGCTGTGCAGTATCACTACAGCATGGATGAGGTCAACCAGGTGCAAAAAACTAAATCACTCTCCAGCCTAATAAGCAAACGTGGAGGATGTGGAGGTGATAGATGCAAGGGAGAGTCTTTGACATGCCTTGTAATTCAGCAATTAGAGGTGCTTATGCAGAAGATCTGGGTTAAGATCTTCTGTCAAATTCACCTTTGCAGAGATGGCAACCTAAATTTTTTACATGCCAGGAAACCTTTTTAATATCCTGATATTATTAGCTCAGACTTAGCATGCCACCGATCACATCATTCAGCTTTAGCTCAGCTGGTAAAGGCAGTGTGACTTAGCAGCACAGCATAAAATTAGGGATACCTTTAAAGCCAAATATACCCTCAAATTTGCAAGAAATTTCTGCTTTCAAATGAGTTTTTCTTGCATAGCTATGGAGAATTTATTTGGAAATATTTCTGAATAAGACAAATTTTAAATATGAACTCTAGATTGAAAACCAAAAGACTTAATCTTTGCTACATCATTTTTCCAGTATTCTTATTAATAATAGTATATTTTGCAAAATAAATACATGCTTTGTGTTCAATGAAAAGCTAAAGAAGATGCATTGCCAGGTACAAATGTCAATGCAAATGCAGATACTAAAATATGCATTTAAATACAGACACACAGGCACACACAGGAAGAAAAATACAGCCTCGTTTATTGAACATGGGAAACTGAATTCCCCTACTAGATCTGTGCACCAGCACAGAACTATGTGCATATCTATGAAGAGATAGGTGACATGTGGGATCATAGCTTAAAAGTCTTGTATCATACTGAATGCTCACCACACCAATTCACATAAAATCTTGCAGCACATCACTGAAAGGACGGCTTTCTTAAGATGCTTTTTATGATTGTGCCAAATTCTGACTTCTGCCTTAAAAATAGACATTATAAAGAGTGTTTATATGTAACTTGGGTAAAAATATTTGAATATGTATGTTTGAAAATGTATTTCTGCGGCCACAATATGCTAGATCATTTTTCCAGAAAGTAAAACAGAACCATTTTGAAGACCTCATTCCTCCAAAAGAAAAGAGTTTCAGTTAGAAAGTCAATTCATCAAAGAAGTATGAAGCAATATTAACATATTTGTGGTACAGGAAACAAAGCGCGCTGAGAGAAAAAGACACTGCATAGCACAGAATTGCCTGTAGATATACTTTTATTAAAATTGCATGGTTCTTATAGCTTATATATAATTTATTATGGCAGTAGCAACACAGCTCTGATAACAATGGTGGTTTTTTTCTTTGATCCTGGGCTAGGTAAGCTTTTCGGATACCTGGAAGCTTGTTTCCCTTTTGAAAATAAAGCCCTATCTGTACCTCTGTTTAAATAGGGGCTAAGTTACTGCTGAAAACAGCTGCTCCAGAGTTTGCTTCTTTTACTGCTTTGAAAATATTCCAAACTTTGGTTTTCATATGAAGCAATACTGGCGACAACTGGCCAGGCAAACACATTGCAGACAAGGGGCGTCCTTCACCAAATCCAAAGAAAATCTCTCTCTCTTGGCATTCTCCAAAAATCTGTCTCAAAATATTCCCTCTTAGTAATTAATTTGCATCTTAATATCAAAAATCCAGCTGATTGATTGTGTAAGAAAGAATAGCTACGAGTCTCTCACCTGGGCGTGGAAGATGAGACACTAAAAAATGTCTTTTTTACTCTGCATTTCCTAGGACTGTTTTTAAGTTAGCTCCATAGAAAATTTTGACCCTTCTCTCAGAAACCATGGGCAAATTTATTTGAGGAATTGGAGAGATGGTGGGTTTTTTTTTTTTTTTTTAAGTTTCAGTAATAATAATGGAAGGATAAGAGACTTCTCTTAGACGAAAACCTTGTAAACCCTGAAGAATAGTGTTTCTGGGGTAGTCTGTCTTTGAATTTCCTGAGGTGGAGACCTTTAAGGAACAAAGATACTAGCAGGGCTTCTGTTTTCTTTACTACAGTGTTAAATAAATATTTCTACAATAAGCCTATTCTGCAAGGCATTTTAAATACAAAGCAATACAAAGAGACTTTCTGCCTCCTGATTTACAATCATAAATTTCCATATGTCCTGTATAATCATATTTTTAATTATTCCGGCTTCCAGAGGAACATCAAAAAATGCAGAGAATAATGAACTGACCATGAATATCATTATCACAATCAGTGAACAGTTGCCAGAGAGAACTGAGTGCAAAAAGGGATTTCATTCCACCAGGCACAAATACATGGTTCTGCTATCAATCACTTCAGGCTTTTGCATATAGAAAATTCATGAACTCTCTTTAAAAGTCCCTTGCTTCTGAAAATAAGACTGTAAAATAAGACCACAGACCGATTTTGAAGAGAGTCTTTCAGTATTCATAAATGCAGGATTTTTATTTCCAAAACAAAACAGTAATGCAAGGCATGCAAGACAGGAATAGCTTATTTTAGTGCAGCTACTCTGTAGTATCTTAAAGCACTGCCATTTACAGCGTGGCTGCTTATTGCTTGCTTTGTTTAATTATACAAATGTAATTTGAAAAAGGTGGACAAGAAAATTTTGTAGCAGGAACAGAGATAAAACACACAAAATAAAGAAGGAAACATTTGTTTATTAAAAAGGAAAAGGTTCTGGATGGCAGCACCGAGTCAGACATCTGACAGATGAATGTATGTACAGCTGTTCATGTTTAAAGACAGAATAGAGACATAAATACAGTTAGATCTTCGCTCTGCTCTGCTGCTACAGTATTTTTATACAGTCAATTCAAAGGGATATCTGTCAAACTGAACACAAGGGAAAAATGATCAGAAACAGCGCACAGATTACTTCCTGTAAAGCCAGGATAAACAAGGCCAAGAAAAGTCTCTCAAGCTATGGAATTGCAAAATAAACTTAATTGTGTAAAAGAAAACCACCTTCTGTGGATGAGATGATTAAGTGCCAGATATGAGTCCAAGCCAGACAGATAGCTTGTTCTTCTGTCTAAATAAAATGCAGAAGGGAATTTTCCCCTGCTATTATCAGAGTACTTCTGTTTGAAGGAAAGCCAGTATCACTAAGAAACAAGGCACTTTAAAAGCAATAGTTTGCTTTTCCTATGATCTATTAAAATTATTTATAAAGGCAAACAGAGAGAGAAACTGACATGGCCTCTCAAAGTTGTCTTCTTAATACATAAACATGAGACCATCCTGAAAAATCATAAAAGCTCATCATAAGATGGCCAAGAAGTACAGAAGAGCAAAGCAGGCATTACAAGAGAGAGACCATGAGCCAGCCCATAGGATTTGAATTCTTGCTTAGAATTGCCACTGGGTAGCCTTAAGGACATTATCTAGTAGTAGTTCTACCAAGCTAATGGCCAGTATTGCTTTGAGATGCTTTAAGATACTACAGTTATTCAGTGTATCGGTAAGTATAAAGTAAGCATGAGTGTAGCCTTGGGTATTTCATGGCTCAAGTACCACATCTATAAAGTGGAAATATGCAAGTCTATTCTATTACAAAAGTTAATTTGAGAGAAAGGGTCTGGTGGCATTTTTTTTGAGTGTAATGGGAAAGTGTTTTAATTTATAAATAAGGCCATCATGGATTCACTGCCAACAAAGTTTACAATGAAATCTCTACTGCAATGTTAATGCCTTATGTTCATTTTTTTTTTCTTTCTTACATTTAATTCCCATTTAAAAGTTCAGTTATTTTGCTTTAAAATTATTTTTGTACATGGCTTTCCTGTTTTCTCTTTTTAAGTTAAGGATGAAATATTATAGCATACTTCTGTTTCAGTTTTAATTTAAGTTTAGTTTTGGCAGCCACTTATTGTCAAATAAATTTATTGTGAGAATCTATTTATTTACGGAAACCAAAAAAGTCTCTGTAAGATATAGAAAGCACTGACAAGAAAGCAACTTTTTATTCAGATTTTAATTCCTCAGAGATCTCGTGTAACCACAATAAAACCACAAAAGACATGAAAACCTTCCTACTTCTATATCACTTCCATTTCAAACAGTAAACAAAGCTGATAAATTATGCTAAACATATTCAAAGTTATTGAATTGAAAAAGAATCCCCCATATTTTCAAGTACATTTTGGACATTACAACCTTTCTGTTACGTAAAGAAAAACATATGATTATCCATCAAAAACGTACATCAAGACCTACAATATGTAGGAAAAGTATGGCTAAAATCACCTTTCTCACTTATTATTCCCAAAGTAGTTTATTCTGTGTGGAACAGTGACTGGACTGTGCAAGATCTCACTTCCTAAACACCAACCAAAGCTCAAGAACTGCCTGGCTTCTTAGTCGTGGGTTTCTCGGCACAAATCCAGAGCCACGAGATGGAGCTCTCGGCACTTTCAAGAAGGTCCCTGCTACTGTGGCAAACATCTTGGCCGCTGAGTGTGACTTAAATCTGCAGTGGTGTCAATTAAAGGAAATGAAAACATAATACTGCACGCATAATCCATGATTCTTGCTTTATTCCATGAACCTTTGAGCATGTCAGCATTATCTAGGCTCCGAATTCATCAGAGCCCATCAACAGCTGTACGTTTCTTTAAACTGCTTTGAGATGAAAAGTTAGTGAGTCTAAATAGAGTGATTGATTAAGCCCTGTTTCTCAATAAAATCAGGCTCCTGACATAAGGAATTCATAAAATGCCAGAACATGCAAATCACTCACCCTAAAGTAGGGCTGAAACACCAAAGCAAGGGAAAAATAAAAAGAAAGGGATGCAAAAAAGGCAACATAAGCTATTTCATGCAGAAGTCAAACTTGGTCCGCAGGGTCTACTTCAATTATATAAAATGCATTTTTATTCAAAAATCCTTTCCATTGCCCAATAAAAGTACACTATGTTAAGTTTTATGTTAAAAATCACTTAGCTTACTGGTGTCTTTACAAAATTATTCTATAGCTGAAGACCTGAATAGTCCTCCACCAATGTTTCAGGGCCCACATGAAAATGGTCCTTGTGCAGGTGGGTTGTGTTTCACCTTCTGCCAAAGCAGCTGCTGAGGAGCCAAGCCATAAGAGAACTGAACCGAGTTAACAGACAGGAGAGGAAGGACTAATCTCGATCATTTCAGGGGATGATTTACCGGCCAACCCCCCAAAAATGTGTAGGTGAACATCGTATGGCGAGAGCTGGGAAGAGCACACAGACATAAGAGTTTGTATCTTTTAGACAGGAATTGCTTCCAGGGAAAATATCTGCATGGATGTAACCTGGTTGTATGGCAGTTGATGTGTATTTGCAACATTTTACGTTGTAAGCCTTCAGTATGAAAAAATGCACAAGTACTCAAGTGCCATCCACACAAGCATATTTATTATATAAATACTTTATAAATTACAGGATTTTAATTACATATGTAAACATTCCTAGGAAAATAATGTTTTATATTTGTATTAATGTTTACAACTAATATAAGGCACATAGTGCAAAAATACATTTCTGATGCAGAGATCACAAAATAATTACCTACACTTGTTATCTAAAAAGTAGCTGCTTAGATTTATGTGGTACAGTATTGTTTTTAATTAATACGTATTGCTAACTCATGGCTAACTCCTTGTGGGTAAAGAGAAAATAGCTGCCATTTGATCTACAAATTTTACTGGCATTTGGTGTACAGAATGCATACCATCAAAAAAAACATGTATAATTATCTGGCACATAATATATGTTGTCAAGCACATAGAAAATCTTATTTTAAATACCTGAGAGTTGGCCCTGAACATATTGGATTATATACTGCATATATACTGGACTCTAAAGTGATTCAAAACAAATCAAAAGGTCACTTTTTAAAATGTATCACTTTCATACATTTACTTTTCTGGAAGAAATAATTTTAAGTAGCAGATGCTTGAAGTGTATTTACGTCCATTCAAAAATTACTCTGAGTCAAAAATGGATGCTAAACACATGGTGGGCTGACGATGCTTCTGCCCAGCTTTTTTACTACCCTTGCTAAAATGTTACATTACAAAAGGAAGACAAGCTACAAACTTTACTAATATGCCATTGGCTAATATAAAGAATTAAAATGTATATGAAAGAGGTTAAGTAAATGTATATTCAGACAATCACATACAAGATGGTACAGTAAACAGAATACACTGCTTTTACAGTATAGTCAGATAAGAGGCAGGGATTTAAAATTAGATTTCCAAGCAATTTGTTTCCCTATTTTCTTTTCTTGTACCCACTACAAAACTAAACCTGGATGTTTAGTATATGCTATAGGGACTACAGAGGTTTGACCACACGTTTCAGGACTACAGCTAGTATCTGAGCACCACAAAGAGAAAAATAAGAGCTTGGAGGTTAAAAAAAAAAAAAAAAAAAAAGAATGACACATCTATAGAAACTGTCTCAGTATACTGGTTACACGGTTTTCTGCAGTAAAGTATTGATAGAATGTAAATCCTTAGAAGCTTCAGAAAACTGGAAGCATTTGAAAATATTAGCTGTCTTCTCTACATAACAGTAATTTACTTTCCTTTCTACATTTTAGTATAGCTGATCGAGGAAAATAGGACAGTATGAGTCTTACTGAATACTGCATAAAGAGTTGCACTGGCTAATTGCAGGTAAAGTTCTACAATTTTGGCACAGTTTAAGGCGTTACCCACAGTAGTAACCTCAGTGCAATTTACTTGCTCGTATACATTGTACATTGAATGAATGTCTCTCCATTAAAATATGACAGTTTATGAACTTGTTAGCTCACAAATAGATATTACATCCCTGAATAAGCACTGAGGAAAACAGCAAGGAATTCTTAGTAGTGAGCTTTACAGTAATGAGCATTTCAGAGATGAAAGAATTAAAATATACATATACAGCACCTGTAATTTGCACCTAAAAGACATAGTTCCTGCTTTGATGTCCTTACCACATCAGAGTTTTCACTGTACTTGAAGCTGGAGACCAATAATTGTGTTAGGAATACATTTCCCACAAAATCCTCCACACCTTCCATATATTTTAGTGCCATCCTGGAAAGCAGACAAAGAGATCAGTCAAAAGAAGTGACTGAAGTTACAGCTGCACAAAAACCTCCTTGAGGTTTGCCTCAACAGACCTTTTAATAAAACACACCTACAAATACCAAATCAAGAGACAGCACTGAATTAACAAATATACACTGAGATCCCTTATCATTATCCATTCTATGCCTTCATTCCTTATTATCCATGGTGTTTTTAAATTGTGCATGCTTACTATTCTTGCAAATACTCTTGTTACTATTCTTGTTCAACCAGTCTTTTGGTTTACCACACAAATCAAGTTGGAGATACGAAATTTGCGAAAACCCTCTGTACTTACAATCCTTAAGTATTTTAATGCGTTGTTAAGTAACTTCTAAATATTTAATAAATCTGGTTCATATGGCAATAGTCCCTTTAAAACCAGTAAGAGAAGGCTAGCTAGGTAGTGTCATTCCGCATAAGTTTCTAGGTAGCATGATTAAATATGCCATGAGACCCTTAACCATAAATTATCAGGCCTAGCTCTCATATTCCATCTGAAAGAAGACTTATATGGGTCAGACACCCTGGATCAGAACCAACTTTCACCAGACAGTCATCACTGGCACCTCTGAAGATGCAATATTCCAAGCCATAACATCAGGTGAAGAAAAGAAACAACTACTCACGTGGGATTTGTGTACGTCAGCAGTTGCGTAGTTGCCCTGAGCAATCCACCTCACTGTACTGGATAATCTCAGACCTGTACCAGCCAAATTGATGCTGAACTGTCCCTAACAAAACAGAAACAAAAACAAAAGGTAAAATACAGAGCTGATAAACTCTAAATTGCTTTGTACTGGGACATCTGCACATACTACTTAGGCTACATCCAGACATCAACCAAAAGTGGGTACTTAAGCTAGGTTAGTTAGAATGCATTACATCCTTTTTCAAATGCTCAGGAACAAGTTATTCTGCAGCAAGTAGTACCTGTGGATCAGCTGATCTGCAGCATCTGTTTGCCCAGTCTGAATATAGGACTAGCAGCAGAAAACTTAAATAAGCTTAGCCTCCTTTCTATATATTCAATTTTCTTTTGCAGAAAGCACAGACATGCCACTCCTACAAGAAGAGGCTTTGTTTTTTTAAAGGCACATTTTCTAAAGCAGCTTTAGAACTTTTTGGAGACTACATTGTCAGGACCTACTGCTCCTTGTAAATTATAGGCAAATCATTTCTTGGCTGTCTAATTCTCAAATTTTTTGCACGCACACTATCTCAACATCATCTTCTTATCACCTCCCATTTCTACCTCAGTTTACCTGTTAACATAATGGAATATGAAAGTGTTCAATGAAAGTGGAGTTTAAAACAAGTAAATTTACTGCTAAACAAAATGCTTTGCTATACAAAATACTGAATGAATTGATTCTGTTGATTCTAATCATTCTATTGATTCTAAATTCTTTGCTTATGCAAATGCATTCTTAGAAAACTGGCTGTAAAACAGGCAGTTCATAAGAGAATAGGAGCTATATTAAAAGCTGCAAACTTCACTAACTTAGAAAACAAGCTCAGAGACAGAAAATGTTGAATTACATTCACACAAGAGCTCAAAATGTTGGAAAGCTAATACTAGCTCCACGAAGAGATGTAGGTGTCTAACTGCCAGTTTAGGCAGAACTAGAAAGTCCCTGCCATGCAATTCATAAAAGGCCTGAATTTCTATAGTCATACCCAGTTAAAAATGCCTAAATCCTAGGATCAAAGTGCTAGCAGAGATAAAATTTCCATTATGTACTGTAGCTACTATATTCATTGTTTAATATCATCACAGTGAGTTACATTTATATATATACATATATATGTGTGTGTATTTAAAAACTAAAGCTAAAGCATGCAGTCTTCATTCTTTCATAAAAATTCCTTACCTTGTTCAGTATGGTAGGTTTGTTTTTGTTTGTTTTGCCTGCATTTCTATGTGGATTTGTGGTGTTCATAGCAGGATGAACTACCATAAGCGCATATGGAAGGGGGAAGCTGCTCTTCAACAGCCAAAAAGCAGAAGATATTCATTTAATGACATAAACCATCTGGACAAAACTCATACGAACGGTGTGAACCACTGTCCACAATTAACAGGCCTGCAGTAACTTTATCCATGGTTAATAGTATTTTGTGAAAATAAATGAAATGTGCAGCGCGCATATGTACAATTATAATTATGGCATAGCAGCTGTCTGTCATGCCTTACACTCAAGGCCAGGAACAGATTTCAAAGCATGAGAGTGAAGGAACTGCTGCATGTTGACTGCGCAGAGACAAAAAGCATTAATCAGTTCCAGTGAATATCTTACGGGGGCAATGCATAGTGCAAAAACACATAAGCAGAGGGACTTCCTGCGACGGCTCACATGCAGTTGCCAGGGGCTGTGGCCACATACAATACAGAACTGTGCTAAGTCCAAAGAGTTTGCAGGCTGAAGGTATCCAGTATGGTAACAAACTCTGAATGATCGTTTTCTTGTCAGAGGTCCAGTTTGTCTAGCTTAGACACTTCATTTGTACCTAAACTGTGCGTATTGAGCTGTCCTTGAGCGCCTCTCCCCACACAGCCTGCCTGGCTAAGCTTAAGCAGCTGGGTTAGACAGAGAGTGCGAGTTCACCTCCATGCTATTCTGAGCTTGCTGGTCTTGTTTCTCTTTCAGTAAGAAGAAATGCACACTTCCAACTTACCTTATAGAAGGATAAGATTAGATTAGTTGTTTCCTAAAGCATCCCAATTGTCAATGGATAATCAAGGTAGTTTAGGTTGATGAGCTCAGACCAGAGTTATGTCAGAATTAGCAAGTGGTCTGATGCTGTATGAGCAAATCTATAGAGTTAAACCATTGGATCAAAGGGTCCAGTGTCAGTATGCATTACACAGATCAGGAGTGTTACTTTGGACTAGCTCTCCTCTAGTCCACATGAGTAGCTGAAGTGCATTAAGACCCTTCCAGAGCTCATCCAGATTTAGTTGCCTCCTGAAGAAATCCAGTTCACGTGTTCCAAGACCGTTCCATGATGTGAAGCAAAGCACAATAAGCAAGGACATACGGCAATTTACTCAAAAAGCACTACCCTGTCCAAACTAAAATACCAATTTAGGTACATTGATAGATACATCTACGAATCAGACTCTGTAACAGGATCAACTTTATTACCTTTCAAAGATATGAAGTCAGGGGAAAAGAGCAACAAAAAGCAATTTTTGGTAGGATCATAGCAAAGAAAAGTCATTGGAAGAGAAAAAAAAATATTGAGAAGGAATTTAGGGAAACAAGGTATACTCCATATCTAGGTATGAATTCAAGGAGGAGGGAGAAAAATAATGAAATCAGCAGAAAGAAGGATAGTAACACATGAAACCTAGGGGGAAAGTGGGGGGTAAACAATTTGCGGAAGAAATTGAAAAAACATGGATAGGGGAAAGGAGAAAAAGGACCAAGAAAGAATTGCTTATTAAAGTATGATGAGACTGAACAGGAATTTGTTTTAGCACCTTACAGCTTTCCACTAGTCATACAGATTCTTTTCTGTGAAGTGCACGCTTTGAGGGCATAAGAAATCATAAATACCTGTGGACATCTGGCAGCACTGTAGCAATCTCCAGCTGTAGCAAATGGAACTGCTCTCCCAAGTACAGTCTGAGCAAAAAGAAAATCTGTGGCTAAGAAACAGAAAATTATTCAACGCTGAAAGTGCTGTATTAGAAGTTAAAGTGAAAACAGAGTGAAAAAGCATGAATGTATAATTTTCCCAAACTATGATTTAGGTAGTCCATTTGACTAATAATAACAATATTCAACGTAGATTTCCAGATGCCAAATATGGGAAAGCAGACTAGACATTTCCTCAGTAATAACTGCATGAAAAGCTAGGCATGGATTTTTCTGCCTTATTATTTACAAATTTGTATATTAACATATGGGAATTAATCTGAATAATGTGATAACTTTTAATATCCTTCTTTCTCTCTGTTTGTGGGATATATCAAGTCCACTTTTCTTGTTTTGTTAATTCACTGAGAATACATTGTGTATGTATTAGAAATGCCATAGGTCACCTTCAAGAGGCCCCAAGTCTGAAATTATTACCTGGTGCAAAGCATATTACCATGTTCCTAGAGTGTCCAGTGCCTCCTAATAACAACAAGGTAAATTAGCAAAATGCTGGATGCTGCTCCTGACACTGTCATTTTTATACTTTCTGAGTTAATTTACCTCATTGAGACACGGATACTTTATTCATGGATGTCTTTTGAAGTCTCCATAAAGTATTCATAAATAAACATTAGAGACATCATCTTCAAGGTCAATCCAACCTACACGCCTGGTTTCTTTTCTGAGCTACGATGGGAATAGCAGGACTGATGTACACTCGGACTGAGCTCTGTTGTGAGTGGATGCTGGCCAGACTGCTATCTTCGAAATGGAACTTGGAAGTGCTGCAAGTTTCCTGTTCTTTTCATACATCCTCCAAGGACTGAGAACTTACTTAACTACAGCATATGAAGATTTTCCCAAGAAAAATATGCCAGGGACTAAAAGGGTCTTTAATCTAGCAGGAAATGGCACAACAGTAAGAAAATCCTAAAAATAAATAAATAAATGAAACTAGTTACCTAATCCATACTTTGAATAAAATATGAATCTGTAAGATTGACAACTTGATGACTTGCAACGAGTTAACAAAGGAAGTGGTTAAAAATAAGGAATTCAAGAAAAATTGAATTGAACTGAAAGCAAAATTTTGTTTTCCCCTAGCTGGCATAATTGGATCTATAAATGCGTTGAAACAACAGTTTGGTCATGACCATTTTTAAATAGAAATCTCAAATTGGATAAAATTTCTGAAATGCTTACTTCTAATTTGCATGGAGGTGACATCGATTCTTATTTTGCTAAAAACAGTGAAGCCAGCTGCAAGGTAGTCATTTCGACAGGCGCAGTCCTGCCGCCTGCTTCCGTTGAAGGGACATTCATATGGATTCTGTAACCTACAGAAGGGCAAAGACATAGTTTTCTTTTATTTTTGAAATACTTTTCTATTTTTCTATAATATAGCATTGTAGTGAAAAATAATTACATTGTACTGTGCTGCATGAAGAATACTAAAAAACAGTTACTGAACAAGAAGTTCAGATATTAATCTTGGCTCAGGTGAAACACTATCGGGGACTGAAATCATTTCTACTAAAGTCAAGACAGAAAATGCATGTAATCAATCAGCTCAGTTAAAGCACTTGGCCTGAAAGTATCTAAATTTTGCTAAGTGTGTTCATACGGCTGAAAATTTAAAACAGAAATCTAAGAAAAAATATTTCTACTCTTCTGTTCTCCCAAAAGAGAAAAGTTATTTTGTTCTTTTATTTTAGACAAAACAAATGCAATTCTTGAAGATGCAAAAGCACTTTTGTACCTGAATCCATAAACTTCAGAAAAGTTGTCTGCTTCGCCTTTTACCAATGTCAAATATTCTTTGGGATTCTCTAAGTGCATGTTTGCACAATAAATCTGAAAGGGAAAATACAGCCAATTAGCATTTTTTAAATTAAAAAAATATTAATATAAAAATATATGCTATGTATATTAAAAGTACCTTTATCATCTTCCCTTTAATGTTAAGTAAGTATTCACCATCATTTCTAATTCCTTTTTTAATCTGGACATCTTTGCAGGTGGTGAGAATTTCACCTTCAAAATGAATGATTAAACGATATAAATATTTCATGAATAGAAGTTAATTTTAAGAGTAACTTCTGCATAATTGTGCTCCAGATATTTGGAGCTTTCATATAAACGATCTGGTAAAACATTTAGTTCAGCTGTAAATTACAGCTGTCACTTACATTCTCCTGCTTGACAGATTTTTCTGGCAGCTGGTTTTAAACGTGTCAGGCATAAGTCACTGGATGAGCCATTTTCACTCATACATTCTACTATCCTTTCCTTTACCCCCACTCCACAAGGCGCTGAGCACTAGAAATGCATAGCAATCCAGGGTTAGTTTAGAAAGTAACACATAGTTTTACATAAGTATGCCAGCAAATTAGCCTTGGTGTGCATTTATGTTTGAGGCAGCAATCAAAAACCAACTTGCACCTCTGTACTCACCTTGGTCCATTTCCCCACTTTCCAAGTAGCTGCTTGGGAACATCCTTTGATATTGCATTTATAAATGTACAGGGAGGGCGTCACTGGGCATTCTCGGTAGGCTACAGGTCGGAGGCCATAGTCAAGTTTCTTTGGAATAGAATAGATTCCAACACAGTATGTGATCCTCTGCTGGTAACCAAACCCACAGCTGCTTGAGCACTAAAATAAAATCCCCAAGCAAAGACATTATTTCTGTGAAACTGAACCTTTCTGCAGCGTTTTAATCACAGGCAAGTCAGCCCCGATCTTCCTTCCACAAAAGCTTATGATGGAACGTGTGCTATCTCAGTGTTGGTTAAACCTATGCAGAAGTAAAGGTCTACCAGGAGTTTGCACACAAAGAGGCAGAAAGCCCCAACTCTCAGATCTTAGAGTGTCTCCAGAGCACGGCTCTCTTCCCTCTACTGAAATTCTAGAAAATATTTCTGTTTGCTTCACTAAGATCAGATTGCAAGAGAATTTTCCTGGGAATTAGCAAAGGAATTCTGTGGTAAGGGCAGCTGTCCCCGAGCTGGTATTCACAGGTCCCAGACAGGCTAGCAGAGAATGGCAGATTTGTGTAAAATGGCAAAAGTGTCTAAAACATAACGGCAGCTGCAACAAAGGGAGACCAAGGGAAGGAAAAGGGAACCTGTCACACTGATCTTCCAGCTAGTATGCAATGCTTTCACCACTTTACTTACTAGTGTTTAAGTATTTTATTTCTTTAATTTCTTTATCATTTTATTTTATTATATATATATTTATTTTACTCATCCTTAATCATAATTTAGAGTACATGAGTCCTATCACTGCCTTTTCTTGTTCATGTTCCTACTACAACTCATTTTAGCATCATTTAGCATCTCTCACTATAGCACCGTCTTCTCTAAGACCAAACGCAATTTCTTTTTAATAACTTTGTTTCCCATAAGAGTTAGTAGCTGCCAAGAACTATGCAATACGGAGACAAAAGACTGATAGAGTCAATAAAATTAATCGTGGCTGATTGGAAGGTTCAAGGTGGAAAAAACCTGGGCACTCATGTTCAGATTAAAAAATATGTATTTTTGTTTCCCACACATAATGCATATTTTACAGCAATAAAATACTCTCAAGTGTAAAGCTATATAAAAGATGTGTGAGCAATATAATTACTTTACCTGTGACAAGTCTCCTGTAAGTACAACATATTTAGAAGGAGCCGTCCTGCAATTTTTGGTTGATGGTGGCTTTATGGCAGGATCACAGAAGCTTTCATCCACCTGAATCTGTTTTTCATCCACACACTTAACTTCCCGGTGTATTTCTTTTCTTCTGTGTGATGTTGAGCACTGTGTAGGAGAAAAACAATCACAGTTTTTGCACTTAAACTAATCATTAACAGAACAAAGTGATTTGCCAATTGCCACATGCCAGTAAAATCCAGACGACTTTTATGATATCTGTTATCTAGGTTGGACTGAATCAAAACCTTTTACATTGTTCTCAAACTTCAGGTACCCACAAAAGGCTGGGGAGGGGAAAAAAGTGTATAATGACATGAGAACATGCGAACTGAGATGGAGGAGAAATTGAAAATGTCAGACCAAGATGATAGATTGAGTGAAAAAGTTCTTCTGGGTGAAGAGAGGGAAAATGAATTTTAGTGAAAGAAGGAGAAGAATAATTTGGTCTTGAAAAAAAAAAGAAAATTCCTGGAGGCATCCACATGAAATTATGTTGATAAAACAAATGAAAACAAAACTGCCTACTAATAAAAAGTGGCAGCTTTGGGCAGTTGTATTTGCTGAGCCTCTGCCATGAGTGTGTTCACACCTTCCCTCATGGTAGCCATATGAGGTGGTACATGATCAACAGGTCTGTCAACACAGTGAAAACCCTGGTGTTAGCAGGATGCAAAGAGCGGAGAGCAAAGGGTAAGCAACACATGTCAACAGCACATCCCCAGCTATGGAGGTTTGGACTACAGAAGCCAAAAATGTGTTAATCCTTTAAGAAATCTAGTCACTCAGAGAATGAAAATGTTGTATGGAGTTTTAGCTTTAAAAGTTGTGTGGACATTTACTTTTAGCAGGGGTTGGAGCATTGATATAATTGACAGATCAAACTTTTGTAGCATCTGATCTTTTAACGACATGGAGTAGCTGAGAATACAAGTGACATAGGGAATAAATCAATCATTTGGAAATAGGGAGATGCAGGACATACCTTTGATTATGCTATGATTATTCAATTATACACCTTATTCCTTCAGCAGTTCTTCCATACGGTATGAGAATACATATTTGGTCTGCAATTGGCAGCTGCCAGCCAGCCTTCCAGCCTTCTGCAGGCTGTAAGGATGCCAGACCTGCAAAATGTTCTGATATGCTGTGATTGATGAGGCGAGGAAATGACACACGAGCACTAAGAGCGGAGACAGCTGGGCAAACTATTCTGGTATTGAGCACAACCCACACCAGGAGTGGAATACAGATGAATAAACGCTTGAAGAAACACTATTAATGCTAGATGTACAGGGCTGTATATGAATCTGATCAGAGAAGGGAATTGGATACAGGAATTTCAAGAAAAAAAGCAACAAACATGTGGAAGAAGTTATGAACTAGCCAGAAGATATAGTGAAACACAATGTATTTGCAGTTGAGAGCTTTGAATACCTAGCTGGAGAATACAAGTTTTAATGGGTAAGGAAAATTCACCTTCATTCTCTGAAAATGTTTATTTCTGATTAAAAGTACATTCTGAGCTACTTTCACTCTTACCTCCTGATTTTAATGAGTTCACATGTTAATGAGTTAACTCTTAGAAGCAGCTTATATATTGTCAGCTTTCTCTCCGTATGATTTAACAGAGGAAAACATGCCAGTCGTGAGTATTGACTAAACCTTTGTACAACACCACTGCAGCACACAGCATTCACTTCTACAGCATAAATCTTGTGCCTTTTGGAGTTTTGAGTTTCATATTGAGGTTAAATTCCCCTAGAAAATTTAAAAATGTAGATGCCACAATTGCACAAACTGGATTTTTATTTAGTGCTACAGAAAAAGAGAGGCTCTTCTGTACATCATTTTACATTAGCCACAATTCTGGGTTCCTTCTCTCTTTTTCTCTCTGCATGTCTGTACGCATTTATTCATATTTCACAACTCTTTCTTTAACCAAATATTCTAGCCAATATTTCTTATGTCTTTCTATTTTTAAAATGTGATTTTTGCATGATAGCTCATCATGAAGTTATTAAACATTTTATGCCATTTAAAAAGAACTTTTCATTAGAATTACACAGTTCTATGAATAGAAACTTACTCATAACTTCACTAAAGCTTGTGTCTACAATGGTAGATGAGCAAGTTTAGTAACAGGGAGAAAAATTGTTATTTTTGCTTTTCAGGCTTCAC